>NW_027156164.1:503-24150 GCF_002600585.1 Cystoisospora suis | reverse complement strand
GGTTCAATTCCCGATCAGTCCATCTTGAAATTTCTCCTGTCTTACAGCTACTAGTTCAACACGAATATATGAAGTGTATGGGTACACAGACGAAGGCTCTGTGCAGGGGTCACTTCAGCACGAGACGAGGTCTACTGCTTCTACTGCGTCAGACGATAATTCGGCCTCCAAGAGGCGCCGGAACTTCACCGTCTCGACCACCAGTGTGTACGCTGACGAAGTCGAAAGACGCTAGCTTTTTTGTTCAGGCGCGTACACGTGTCGCTTGCCGACGGTTGTACAACAGAAGGAAAGCGCGCCAGAGTGAGTTACCAAAGAAAGGCTGCTAGGATAGTTCTGACAAGAACGCACAGGTCTATCGTAATTTGTTTGTCTGTGCTCTCGTTTCTCCCTTCACTGTCAGGAGAAAAGCTACGCTGCTTTATATGAGGGTCGAGACGTCATTGCTCGGAGTGAGACAGGGAGTGGGAAGACAATCGGCTTTGCCTTGCCCCTTATGGAGCGGGAGTACAGGGATACTCTTGCGGACGTTGCTTCCCCTGACGGTATTTCCGTGCAAAGGAAGTCCAGTACTATACAATCGTCTGCTTTCTACGAGCAACCAAGAATCCTTATTCTTGAGCCGACCAGTAAGCTCGTTCCTTGCGAGAGTGCCAGGCGACTGCAGAAATGTCATCTCTAGATACCAACTGGATATAGTTTGCTACATATGAACATTCTCGAGTGGTATGCCCGGTGCCGCTCTTTCAAAGCAGGGGCTAGCTCTGTGTCTGCCTGTCAGAATAAAGATGATGCGGACACGTTACGAGAAGGACTACACCCCGAGGTCATCTTCGTGAAGCGTCATTCCAGCTGTCGTTTTTCCTTTCTCTATCCTGTTTCGTGATGGAGCAGCTCATCCATGTGTACTGGCTCGCTGCACTCATACTAGATTCGAGGTGACCCTCTTCGGAGATGCACTCGGCAGGCTCTGGTGGCTGGATATGCTTGTTATCTCGGTGGGAGCTCTTTTCTGTCTTCGGATATCATCTTGATCTTCTGATGCTTATGCACCCAGATTGTTTGTGCTAACCCGCAGTTACAGAGCGTTCCGTGAAAGGTTGAAGCCGAACGTGCTATGGCTACCAGAGCATATTATGGACACGTGGATTTCAAGCGGCAGGTGAAGCCCCGCTGTACTATATAGGTATAAAATCATGTGTACGTAGGAGTCTTCAACAGTATTCACCCGTGTACCTGTCCATTCAGGAGAACTTGCTCGCCAAGTTGCAGAGGAGGTTGCTCACTTGGGTGAGTCTTTGAACCTTACCTCCTTCTGTGTCTACGGCGGTATTCCGATTGAGAGTCAGTTACGGCGTCTTAAACGAGAAAAACAGCGGGCAAAAGGGTTTGCTGGAGAACGTACTCCCTCGTCTGGAAGCAAGTCAGAAGCGAACAGAACTGGACACTACTACACCGTAGAGGGATCTAAATCTGTAAGGAGTGGGAGACTTGACGTTCTTATAGCGACGCCTGGCAGACTCATCGATCTGATGGGGCTCAATGAAGACAAGGATGTCATCCAAACTGAAATTACGTAAGCATCCTTTTCTTGCGTCCATGCACGTTCTTGTTCAAAGCTAGAACTTCATAATGGTGGTATGGAGCCTTCCTCCACCCGAGGACGCGTGGTGGCATGACTCTGCATTTAGGACTGAGCATGGGCTGGCTGGTTCGGGGGTAGCCTGTAAGACCTGAGCAGGGCTTTCCTCGTATTACTGCAACACCATATAGGGGGCACCCAGTCCACTAACGAGGTCGGGAGTGGTTGATGAGTTCTTGTGTGCGTCCTCTACGGCAAGCTCGCCCATTACTCTGGAGTAGTGGGCGAGTTTGGGACGACTACTATACAGATAATGGGAAGCTGGGTCCACGGACAAGTTTGTAGCGCTCACTTCGTTTCACAGTCTGTCGCCTACACACGTCTGCTCATATGTTGTTCACTCGTAGAAGCAGGTATGTGTCTACATGGAAAGAGAGACAAAGCTTACTACACGTGTTTTTCCTCCTCATCTTCTGTGTCTGCACAAGTTTTACTTGTCACGCGAAAAAGAGGAACATGAACTCTCAGACGCCGTGTCTTTCTCCACAGTGGTTCCATACCATTAGTTTCCATCCAGACGACGCGCACACAAAAGTACAGGCAGTATGGTGTACTGACTATCGGCTGATACATGAGTATCATGCCCCTGTACTAAGCAGTGCTCTGTTGGTGTGTATCGCCAAAGGTGGCTAAGGCTTCCTCTTCTGATTCACGACTGTGGCCCTAATACAACCTGTGCACCTTCTGAACTCGCCAGGGCCGAGCTCCGTCCTGTGTATCGGCGTGGCTTGTAGACAAACAACAACACACATATATACCTCTAGTGTTGGACATGGAGTCTCCCTGGTGAGATTTTTTTTTTCTCCTCAGTCTCTCGTCTGTTCGGCATGTTGTGCTCGATGAGGCCGATGAGATGCTTAAGCTCGGGTTTGCTGAAGATGTGGAGAAAATACTCAAAGCCATTCTCCGGCCTGGAGATAATAGACCTACGAGAGCTCAGATGGTCCTTTTCTCTGCGACTACTCCACCATGGGTTGAAGAAGTAGCTTCGGCTTACCTCCAAAATCCCTTTCACGTTGATGTCTTAGCAGAACGCAAACTAAGGTAGGGATCGCCGACCATTCAAGATCTGCTCGCGCCCGTTATTTCAGAACTGTGAGAAGCACCCCGTACTAATGTGCAATCCCCTACGCGCAAGCACGTGGGAGCGAGAGTGGTTGCGGGGGTGCCTTTGATAAGCGCAGGCAGTGTAGCGCGGTACAACGGGGAGAAAGTAGTTGACAGGCATCGTATTCGCCGGGCAGCCAGAACCGCACGTCGTTTTCTTGGTTTTTCATCGAAAGAAGACATCTTTCATCCTATGTGATTCCTGTGTTTGACTATGGCTTCACATGTATTCGGAGCGCATCGTTTCAGTTCAGATGCAATTCACAGTTCACGCGGTGGGGGCGTACTTGAGGCAATATGAATTCCTCGCTAGCGAATTCCTCGCTTGAATTTGCTTGTTTAAGACTTCAGCTGCCTTCTCGGCTGTCCGGCAATCAATCTTTCTTTGATACAGAACATCAAGCACAGTCCAACATCTAGCGGTCCGTCTTCCGGATCTTCCTACTGTCGGCGGAGGGGGAAGAAGCTCATTCTCTTCTCGTTCATCATCACGTTCGTCCTCGAAGGGATCTCGAGGAAGTAGTTCGATTGCATCTGTCGCTGGTCCACTTCTGCAAGATCTTGTACTAGCTGAGTCGGAAAGCGGAAAGCAAGCAATCGTGTTCGTCCCAACCAAGGCGGATGCCGACGGCTTGGCGAATTCGGGAGGCCTGGGAGGAGGTGGGGTGGATACTGCCGTTCTACACGGCGATATTGGGCAAGAAACTAGACAGGCTGTCATGGAGGGATTTCGTAAAGGTAGGAGCTCGAGTTCTCAAAAGGAAGACTGTAGTCATACATTTCACTCAGGAAGACAGCAGAACAACAGATTTATAAGGAGTATCTAGATCTCAATCTCTGTCAAATGAACATCTTATGCTTTTCATCGAAAGAGAAGTTGTCCAACAGCTTACGAAGTGCACGAAAGTTAAGGCATTTTCCGTTACCGAACTCAAGTTGGAGACCAAGCGTTCCGTAGTTGGTGTTCCTTTCTTCCATCTGCACTAGAGCTAGTAGCCGTGTTAATTCCATCGGTATCTTACTCCGTCCAGTTCAGGCCGTTGTAAGCCGGTCCACGCGGTAACTAATCACAAGCGAGACGAGGCGGAAACGTACAGAGTCTCGTGACCAGCTAGGACGCTATAGAAGCCGCTTTTCTGCCCGTCCTCGCAAAACCCTTCATTGATCAAGCTTGCGAGACCCCGCTAAGAGAATAATACGCACTGACTCGGCGCAGATGACGGAGTCTACACGGCTGCTTGAAAGTACTCGACTGTATTTGCATGTGTGCGTGGGCACTCACCGACTTGTCGGTAAGATTACCTGGGTGCTTCTCTGTGAAAAAAAAACAAACTGAATGCATTCAGGGAGGTATAAACTACTTGTTGCCACAGACGTAGCAGCTCGAGGTCTTGACATCGACACCGTCGACCTGGTGAGAGGACTGTCGGGTACTTAAAGATCGAATTTCTGCAAATAGGCCTAAGATTATCAATGATGACATAAATACTAACAAACTCTTCTACGAAAGACCAGATACTCATACGTAACAGATATCTCAACGCACAGCCTCATCTCGAATTGTACAACATACCCTTTCTAGTAGTAGTCGGCTCGCTCAGGAGCGCGGGCGTCCGTAGGTTTAGTGCTACGTACGTCTACTAGAGGGCTGCAACGTGTGCTTTTTTTTTGCGCGTTCGCTCTGTCTGCGTTGCTCTGGTTGCCGGCAATACGGCATGCTGCTCCGTGTCCCTCCGTGGAGAGAATCAGCGCTCCCTATGTCTCGTATACTTTCGCGTAGTTTGGTGTTCGACCCGATAAATGGCTAAGCCAGAGGTCCGCCGGCCTGAGCGCACCGTACGGCGACTTCGCACGTCTCTGTCGCGGCACAGTGGCCCCTGGAATCCTGTGTATTTATCCTGAAGGCGCCACTCCCAGCAAACATGCTACCCAAGTGACAAGGATTACTCATTCCCTCTCTCTGCCCCTTATAATCAATCAACTCTGGCACAATCGAAAGGCAGTTGGGAGGTGATCGATGTAGCTAGGCAAGAACTTTCAATGCTCCTTGGTCTAGTGCTAAGGTGCTGTCTGTTCGGGGTAACTCAATACTGACAATACGGTGCCTGCATGTGTATACTTTATAGATGTGGAACCATTTTCAAATAAGCAGCGAGATATCGCCGGTGCTGAAGAATATGGCATGAGTACAACACTGCCTGTGGCAGAGAGGCTGGCTGTCAAGCGGGGCTGTCATGTCGCATCACCGTATGTTCGAGTCTCCATGCTTCTGCGGAGAGCGTTCAAACAGAGGGCTCTCACCGAATTGATGTAGAGGAGGCACTTACAGACAGGTGAAAACATTTTTCCGTTTCTCTCTTTCTCTTTCCCAGGTGATTCATTGTGGTGTACCGGGAGATGCCGACACATACATTCACCGCAGCGGTAGAACTGGGAGGGCCGGACGGGCTGGCAAATCTATAGTCCTTGTTACGCCCCAAGAAACTCGAGACCTCGAGCGTCTGGAGCAGTCCTGTGGCTTCAAGTACGTCCCCTGCTAACACCCGTCTATGAGTGGAAGGTAGTCACTTGAAAATAGTGTCCAAGCTCGTTTCTCGAGTTCTTTTGTTTTGATGCGCGAGGATTCCTGCGCATGCACTTACTTCCTGCAGTGTTGTCGGAAACCTCCCCGCCAACGTCGTGGCACTCTTCAGCATATAGCTTAAACGTTACACATGGCTGTATATGTATCGCGTTCTTCACTTTTCACGCAGGTGTAATGGTGAGCTGGCATCGTATCGTTTCGCCTATGTGCGGGTACAGTGCCTTTGCCTGGCGACGGTTTGCATCAGCGCCTGTTAAGCATAGAAGTACTCCACTCTCTACAGTCGTGCCTGAGATGACAACATGGCCTAACTGTTTTCGACGTGTATCTTTTCAGACAAGAGAGCCTCTTATAGATTCTCGTGGTGCAGCACACTTCGCTTTGTTTCTGTCACTTCCCGTGTGCTTTCTCTTCAGATTCAAATTCGTTCCGCTTCCGTCTGCGGCCTCGGTCCTGCGATCCCGGGTAAAGAGTCGCATCCTTCACCGACGCTAGTTTCGTGTATTCTTGCCACGGCCATTTCGTTTACATACTCCCGTGCACCCAGTGGTTCTCTGTACTGTCGTGAGGGCCACTCTCGATCCACCCAAAGCGCAGCGCCACTCCTTATCTAGTGGCTTTGTATCCTTCAAGTCCGTAACGAAAACTACGCGTTGGTCTGCTTGTGAGACTTGTTGTCTTTCTAGGTTATTTGTACATACTTGTACATACTGGTACATACAGGTACAGTTAAGTACACGGAGGTACATGTGGAGCCCGTTGCGCGAGGGTTCCCTGCAGTCGGAACTCGATTACTACCGAACGTAGTGTACAAGATCTTCCTCTCAGCTTAACTGTCCGTTCTCGTCGTAAGCGGCACCCCGAGATCGGAACTCTGGGGGGCAGTATTGCGCCAGCCACATTCGCGCTTCGGGTTGCTGCGAGGTACACTACCAACTGGTAGTGCGAGCACCAGATTTTCTGTTTGCTCCTCTCTTCTACATGGCAGCTCGGACACGAGATAAGAATCTCAGTTCTTCGATCCGACTGCAAAGGTTAGTTCTGTTTTTCTGAGGGGACTGGAGGGCGCTCGTGAGCGTCTTCAGAATCAGCCAGGCTTGTGACTGAGCTTATGCCATAGTGAGCTTGATTCCTTTAGGCCGACTCGGCCAGCCGGCTGCTCGACGTCGTCTCCCCTGCAGTTTTACCGACGTTCCGTTCCACCGCTCAAGACCTTTTGCGCAGGGCGAAAATGTACGGAGTTTCTTCAACAGATGTCCTTGCCAGGGCACTCGCCGTGGCTGCTAACGCGAAGGTACTCCAACAGTAAAAAGCCTGGAGTGCATGCTTTTTTCCATACCGGGACATATACGTATATCTCTGTGCCTTAGAACCGGAGCTCACGCGCGTCGGCTGCATGCGTCACGTTGTCTAAGGCGTTTTGGTTTCATGTGTAAGGGTGCTCTGAGTCGGTCGTCCTGCATATACCCATAGAGGTTGGATACATTTCTCTGTCTCCTTTTCGGATACTCCGTCCTTAGAGAAAACAGAGAACTTCAGTGCAGTTGCAATCAGGTGCCATCATCGCCCTCGCCACCATTTGGTTGCCTTCTGTCATGTTCTGTCTGCGGAGATCACTTTCAGAGTATCTTCTCACACGAGTGTTGTTACCCCAGGGACGTATCTACGTACAAGAGAACGCGTGCATAGTCACGTCCCCATCTTTTAGGTAAAATCATAGTGAAGCCACCAGAAGGAAGTACTTTCCTGCATGAGGTGACACTTTTTCGCAATATCCAAGCCGCTGGATGTAGCGGTTTCGCACCGGCAGTACACACATTGGGGTTAGGCCAAACCAAGCTTCTGAATGCTTGAAGCACAAGAAAAATGTGTTGCGCAGTGTGAGTGAACACGGAATCATATCCATGTATTACGGCATACAACCGCACGCCGGATTAGGTGCGAGCCGCTTAAGTTTACGCATGTACTTCTTTGGTTTCTTGGCGAGTTTTGTGTTAGTTCCCAAGTCGAGTCTAGCAAGCACACTGAGGACAGTGCTGTTGTCAGACTCGACCTTTACCAGGTCACCTTCACAGAACTGCACTCTCTTGCGAGGGACCCGTGGACTGTCTAAACTTACTGTTGAACCCAGTGAATATTTTGGTATGTACCGGCTTTGCATCTTCTGATAGCCGATAAGTACAGGCGAGGCAAGCGCATGTCCGCCGGGGAAACGGCAGTTTTTACGGGTGAACTTGCAGTTGTGTGGCGTGTCTTCGCTCTCGCAAATCGGGGTCCATTGTGGTGTGTAAAGTTCCCGTCTATGCGCGTGGGGCCAACTGTTGTTGTCGAGTTTGGGCTTCTGTGTGAATTGTGCTGTAGAGGGTTCCGGAACGATCGTTGCTCACGTCCATGTCTGGTCTCCGGACTCTGGCGTTCACGAATCTTCAGCGACCATGGAAGTCCTCCAGCGACGTGTACTACTGGTCGGTGCTGCTGACGAGAGTAAAGATACTGTCCATCCAAACTGCTTCGTAGTGGTAGAGAAACCGTATTACTATCGGCAGCGCACGGGGCAGTCTCACACGTTGTGGGGATCTGTGCACGTAGGTAGGGTGCATAGTACATCTCCACTCGCGTTCAACGGTTTATGGCTTCGCGCGGGTACGCAGCTGTGATATCATGTAGATGGTGGCATAGATGGATAGACAGAGGTCCGGACCTACTCCCAGGAGTAAGTCGGCCGACTGCCGAGAGTTCATGAATGACTGGCATATCTGTAGGGAGCTTGATCTGTGTAGAAGGTTAGCTTGTGTTGTCTCTGTTGCCACAACGTTCTTCACACGGACTCAGTGCTTGGTGGCACTTCCGCGCTCAAAGGATGCTTAAATGTATAGCCAAGGGTGCAGCAGGTCGCTACATACCGCCCCTGGAGTACAGTGTCTCTACGCAAGACTGCTCACATAAAATGAAGCTAATACACCGGTGCGTTTCCAGTAGATTCTCGTTTCCCCTCTGGAGTTATGAATGTGCCGATGGCGCACATGTGAGATCCACGCTTTCTCGTCTCTTTGAACGGGCTCAAGGTGCTTTGGAGTGATGTGGGCAACAGAACACACTACGGTTTTCTCCTTCGTCCTGAGCAGCCTTTGATTGGAACTCCGTAGAGTGTCGTGTGCGCGTCTGCATTTACATCTTTTTTGCATTATTGTGCCCCGCCCGTGGGCCTCGAATGGCAACGGAGCCCGTGAGGCCTCTCCTCTAATGCCCGAAGACGTGAAACGTGCTTGCGCTGAAGTGTCATCCAAATCCGGCTTGAAGTTAGCTGGCGTCTTCACAGAGAGGTTGCAAGATGCTTGCATCCCGCTCGACCGAGGATGGATTCGTCGTGTAAAGCGAGGCCAAAAGTGTGTCTCCGTACGACTTTCTAGCGGGCTCACGTTAAGCATTTACCAGGAGGTAGTCCTTGACATCCTTGCTTTCTTGCACTGGTTCTGCGCCATGCCAGGCTGGCAGGTAGAGGACTCGTGTCCCTTTATCGTCTTAATATCTTGTCTGTAGGATCCGGCTGGTATCCGAGAACGTGGACATTCAGCTTCCCTCTCCCCTTGGTGACATCCGGCGGAGCAACGCAGATCGGAAGTAAGTGAAAGAACGGGCTGCCTGAACAAAAGGGGCCAACAGGGTGAGTGATTTGTATTGCAACCGGATTACTCGAGTACAGGTGTCGAGCGTTCGTTGGTACAGTAAGCTGTAGGCAGAGTTGAGTGTACGCCCTCGTGGATTTCCTCCCTTCTAGGTACGTACAAAGTCAGTTCTAATAGATAAACACGCGTATCTTCGTACATGTGAAAATGCAGATGCATCGTAGTGTTTGGTAGCTCTCGTTCACTTTTGGTTGGATGAGCATCAACAGAAGACGCAACTTTCACCCTACTGTTTCTTGCTCCCAGCAACATGGATCCACACGAAGAAAGTCGGCGACCGACTGTCTGCGTTACAAGCCAGTCTAACACAAGCTCTGCATTCTTTTCGATCAGCAGGCCTGTTATGCTACGGAACTCACAGTCCCACTGTCGGCCTTTTCTCCTAGGCGTCCTTTAGACTTGTCTTTGTCGTGGATCTCTTCTGAGCGTTCGATATTGCTACGTTTGTGGTAGCATGCTTCCTCTCACTGTCGCTCACAGAATCTCTTACTTCGATCTCCCAGTTGAACTCGCAGATGAGTTTCTGACAGCCTTTGAGAAGAGAGGCAGGGTAAGCTTTGATTGAGTACGTATCCTACTTGCATCTGTTGTGTGGGTCGGACAGCGTACAGTATGATGGAGTTTCATAACCCTACACTTTAGCGGGCACGGTATGACTTAAGACGTCCGTAGACCAAATCCGAAGTGGTCACACCCTCCATGAAATAGATAAAGGAGAGAAAGGAACACGGAGGGGGGCCACCGAGCTCTCACCAGCCCGCCACCTGAGAACATGCAACCACAGCGCCTTCAAGACATTGCGGGACGGTTTGAGCCGTTCAGGTGTTCGCTTTCCGGACACTGTCAATCTTTCTGAGACCTTTCGGCTTGCTGCTGCCCATCAGAGGCGCTGGAGTTGTCAGCTTTGTTTGAGTTGTTTCTCCTTTCGTTGACGTCACACTCCGTCTAGCGTAGTTCGGTGGCATTTATCAGAGTCTGTAGCTTCCGAAGACTTCATTAGCTCCTGTACGTAGTGCTGCACTCATTGGTACTGTTGTGAGACCAACATTCGCTCTCGTTTTACTCCTGCCTTTTAGACATAAGACCGCACACGAAGTGGCCCGACGGCAGGCGCACTTGATAGGAAAAAGCTCCGGAACACTTGAGCTGTACCTGTAACTGCGCGACGTCGGGAACTCCGTCAAGGGAGGGGGTGGATCAGTCAAAGAGATGCATATGAGATACAAAGGGAAATATAGTCTTCCTGAGTGAGGGCGCCACTCGGAGTGCGAAGTGGCGACTGCGGAAACTTGTCACGCTTGCACTGGCCGACTTCCAGTTGAGTCTCTGTCTTGTGCAAAGCAGTCAGGGCTTCCCTTGTAGTTGCCGTCCCTTCTCACGGTGTCTGTCTCTCCTTTCTCCTGGAGCGAAATACGATGGAAACTTTTTCCACTGTCGGCAAGCGTTGCCATGGGAGTTTTGTGGCTTGTCCGTGAAGACCGTCTAATGCGAAAGATCATAAGGGACAGTGCTGTCCCTCGCGATGGGTTTCGGACGTGCTCAGCGATCTGCGTCATTGCAGTTCGGCGCACTTTTACTTTCAGGCAGACCATCGAGACGAGATTCGGATTGACAGACCGTCAGAGCTAGCGACTCCTCTCCTAACGGAAGACAGCGACGAAAGAGACTTGGCAGCCTTCTATGGCCGGGGAGAGTATCGCTCTAGAGGCAGTTCGGGTGAGTTCTCCTCGCTTCCTTTTTCGCCGTGATAAGGCCTTTCGCAGGGACCCTCGGGAGGTCGCTTCGTGCTACACCAGGTGGCGTAACAACCTGGTTAGAAAAGCGGGGGGACGCTCGTGGTAGCGTTCAATTTAAAAAACACACAGATGCAGGAACGCGCGCACGCTAAGTGCCCAGCTTGGGAAATACCAGTCCGCAGTGACTCTCTCAGTCTGCTGAAGTTGGCCGCCCACACAGCGAAAAACAGAGCCTCTAGCTTGCGTATAAGTGCGTGTTGACATTCCCGGACATATAGTATGCTGCGAGGCTCACCGAAGCTGCTCTTTTTTTTCTCAGGGAACTATAGGCCGCGTGCGGGAAGGTCTTGGTGGGACAATGAGCGGCACGAGGAGCGGCGCTTGAGTAGATCTGATCGGCGGTTCTCTGCCACACGGTAAGAAAGAGATGTGTAGTGATCGTCCGCAGTGTTTATTGCTTTGATGGATATGCAATTTACCGGTGGACAGTTTGGTGTGGGGAGCGGGGTATTTAGGCCGGTGAAATCCTACGAACAGACTCAACCGCCTCTACCGTGATGTGACAGCGCTCCCCTACAGCCTCAAGAAGTGCTTCGCTGACTGAATCCTCTTGTTGTATACGTTCTCGTGAGAAGCTGGAGTGTGGTAGAATGCAACTGAAGTAACACCGAAGTGAAACGACACTGTTGCTCGCGTCCCGATCTTCAGTAACCGCACCACCAGCAAGACTGTCGAAAGGGCTAGTGGCCCGATGATCCAGTGCTAGCCATGGGAATCGTGAGCTTTGGTGGGCTGTTCCTGTGTTGTGCGGCCATCAGGAGTGGCAGGCGCGGTAGCCTGAAAGATAAATCGGGCATGGGAAGAGTAGACTTCAGGAGGGAGAGGGAGAGCGGTCATCGACAAGCAGCTGGTGCCTGGCAGAATGATACAGGTTTCTGGGACACGTAGTTAACGCCTGTCATTCGGGTGTTATCCTTGCCCGTAACTCGAATCTGTTTGCAAGCGACCGAGCGGCTCCAGTCTTAGACGTTCTGTCGGTCTCGTCAGCAGTCACTCCGAACTTCTTTCGCCTTCCCGTTCTGCCTGAAGTATGTCGTAACTTAGTCGACGGCTCTCGAGCAGGCTTCAGAAGAACGACGAGACGAAGGCACGCCTATCTCTACGGTCGTGGTCAGTCCTAGGCAACCACGGCAACGGTAGAGAAGGGTCCCGTGACGAACTCAGGGCCCTAACTTCTAAATTCCGGAAGCCTGTCTACGTGGTGCGGGGTTAACTTTTCGGGAAGGCAAAGACGAGGGCAGGACATGCGGGGCCGAGGAAGATTTCGAATGATGATGGCAAAGCGATCAGGTGACCAGCACCAGGGAGCAGTGCCCTGTCCTGAAAGGTTGGCAGTTGGGTCGGTAGACGGGAAGACGGGGGCAAGCATCTCTCCAGCAACTGTCGAGATCTGAATCGAACTTACCCGCGGAGAAAAACCCTCTTTGATTTGAGAGTGTATAGGGGGTGTGGTTAGCTCTGTTAACTGTCCCTGCGCGTCCGAACCGCGTGCACGGAATGTGCTACCACCGCCCAACTGGCTGGCCACTGGCCGGTGTGACACTTTCGTGAAGTCGGACATTGGAAGGTCTCCTTAGACCGAAGCCTTCAAGAATGTTGTTATCCTTTAACCGCAGCCTTCTTACGTCGCGTCCAGCCGCGACCGCGTTAAGAACCTGCTGGGTTCGAAAGAAGCTAGTGAGCAAAGTGAGGGAGAGCGGCACCCATACTGCTGCTGGTTTCAGATCAGGTGACACCTGGCCGTCGTTACCGTGGAGTGAAACTGCAGGCCAAGCAGATGCTTTTTTCACTGCCAGGCCAAGTAACTTGAATATAAAGGACTATCACCGCAGTTCGGCTCATTGTAGTCGTGCGTTTCAGACAGAGTTGTCTGCTTCTGTGTCAGTCTTTTTTATCGTCTGTCTGGTGTTACCTCCTGGGCACGGTCTACCTTTGCTCTGTCGTCTTCCTTCCGTGAAAACTCAGGACCACCCAGGCTTGACTGCCATTCAGCCCGCAAACCGAGTTCAGGAAAAGCATTTTCATTGCCGTTGTAGTCAGCAGTCCTGTTGCACTACGACGATTAGATAGACGCCTGGCGCTTTTGTCTGGCTTCTTGACACCTGTATCTTCTATCACCTAACAGCGTCCTATAAGTCTTTTTGCGTTTCCGCCTTTGTCGCTGTGCATCTGGGCGAAAGTGGGCTGTCATGGCCTGTCCCTACACCCTTTTTCCGCTCTCGCCGGATACGCGGCACTGCTGCGGTACTGCTGTCCTGGGTGTTTGAAGACGACGGCCACCAAGCCGAGACCTGAGGACCTTCAGTGAGAGGCACTGCGTGCTCTATCGATTCGGAACTGAGGGCCCGTGAGGAGGCTCCCCGCATCTCACCGAAGAATCCTGGAATCTGTTACGGAAAGGTCGAAACCCCACTCACAGCAGAAACAAGATAGCCTCTTGTCTCGTTCTCTGCAGAGCAACCGCTACAGATGAGTGGAAGGTGAAGAGCAGTTGCAACACTGTGCTGTTGGTGGCTCGCCCTGTAGACTTGGCTGCGAGCGTCTTGTCCAAAGCAGACCAGGGCGACAGGCTCGTCCGTTTTGTTATGCGGCGAAGCGCTGGGCTTCCAAAGGCCCTGGGTTGGGCTAGCCGACGAGGCGGCAGGACGGCTCGTCGGCTTTATGACCAGCGTTCTTGAATGGAGCGACAGGTCCAGAAGGCCAGAGTCGTCATGTACCCTCAGACGCTGATTCTTTTGCTCGGTTGTACGCAACGAGAGACCGAGAGTATCTTTCTACGGTACAGCAAATAGACTGTCGGGAAGCGAAAAAAGCAAACAACCCGGCTATAGCTTCACTTCTTTTTACCTTTGCCTTTCTTGCCTTTCTTCCCTCGAGCGCTCTTCTTCATCGCGATGTACTCTTCCCGCTGTCGGAGACCTCTCCAGTACGCTTGCAAGAGGGTGGCCGCCGCGGACAGTCTTTGTAGACTAGTTTGGGAGATGGCTTGTCGTGCCTTCTCTATATTCTGCTCTTGTCGAATTCTCTCTGCTTCTTCATCGATCATTTGCACCGCGCCCTGCAGCTGTTCGACAAGGTCTTTATTCGCTTGGTTCTTCGCCTTGACCTCATTAATCTCTGCAGAGAGCCGAGCAGTCAAAAGCTGTCTGGATGCAGAGAAGGCCCCTCACAATCCTGCTGTAGTACCAGGTCGTATGCACATATATATACATATATATATATATGTAGACTACATTGAACTCGGAGGCCCTTTTATTCTCTGAGGACACGACATTTGTTGTACAGGCGGGCACCCGATGGCACCTGCGGATCTTTCGGCTGGAGTATGCACCTGTCGCAGGTGCCCCGGTGCATTTGGGCAGACTTACTGGCCTCTTTCTCGAACATTTCACGGTCGTATGCTTTGATAACTCGTTCGACGTCTTTCTCCGCGATCTTCTTCTTGCTTTTCAAAGTATCAGTTTCTTCCTTTCCACTAGCGAAAATCGCTGCGTTATGCTTCCGCTGTTGAGTAATCCGTGAACGGAGGTCGGTCGCGCGCATCTCAAAGTTTTGCGTATGTTCAGCTTCCCTCTTCCCGTACTGGTCGTATAACTGCGCAAGCCGCTGTTCTGTGAAGTCTAAGACGTCCTGCAGATCTGCTTTAAGTTTCACGATCATTTCAGATGACCGGCTAGACGCCTTTTCCCTTTCTGTTCGGAGAAAGGTGAGCTGTTTCTCCAGTTCAGCTCGGCGGAGAGACGCACATTTCTCTTGCTGAATGTACCGCTCAAGCAGCTCCTGTCTCGCACGCTCTTCCTCAACTGTCATTGTCATTCTCTTCACCATGACCTCCTGAGGGAGTGAAGGGAACAGCACACTTGCAAGGTGATCAGCCCCAAGTAGCAAGAAAACTAGTGTGTATGCCACCAACTCCGTCTGCGCAATTACTGGCTCGTCGGCTTTCACAGTCCTGTGTTCACCTGCATGTCGGCCAGAGCGTGAATGAGCTTCATGGAGTTGATAGGACGCGTCTCCTGAAACGCCCTCAGCTCCTGAACAACGTTGGGAATGAGGCACATCCGCCTGCAAATGTCCCGTGTATTCTTCTCGAGCTGCTCGGTTATCTCTTGGATATCTTCTGTGTCAAGCGTCACCATTGAACCTTCATTAGCACTGTTGCTGTTACCCTGATACAGTTCTTCCAGCCGGATCTGGTCAGCCAGCTTTCGCGCCAGCTCAGGGCCGAGCAGATTTGTCGCCTTGTCGCCCTCATCTCCTTGAAGACCCTCAAGCACCTGCGCCAGACACAAGGACCACGCCCGTTATGACCGTCCAAGAAACTACTCGCTGCCGGACACATACGGAAAGGTTTCCCAAGGTTTGTACCTGGCGGGTAACAACTGAAAGATAGGTGAGTTTCTCGGTAAGTTCCTCCATTATGGCGACAACGCGCTGTGCGTCGACGCTGATGGCCTTCCCCGATGCCATGGTGGATGGCACGTCCAGTGACCCCCGAACGGGATGGTGCTGCGGATGCCTGATGTACCCCGCTGGCGCAGATCCCTTGTCGTTCTGTTCAGTCGTCCGCGTTGCACGAAAAAGTAGCTAGCGAACTGGCACATCATGAATTGACTGTGGCACAGTAACACATTTCTCCTGTGTGAGAATAAGCACCAGACCGGCCACAGCAGCAGTCTCATAGAAAGAAAAGACTGGGGTTGCAATGCCCAGCTTCACAAGAAAATGGAAGAAGCTTCACAGCCGTGGACGTATCCGCTTTCCGGTTCCTCCCCAGGCGAAGCGCTAGAAAAGTGAAGTGTGGAGGTGTATGCCATCTGAGCACGCTTCATTTGAGGACACAGCATTCTTCGCACGAGCCAAACGCGCGAACTCCTTAGCTGCCACGGCACACTCTACGGAGAGGATCAGAACCGCAGCGCCATACACGCCAAGGATGCCTCCATCTTCCTGAGGACCTCCCCTCCTTGGACTACGTTGTCCGGCCAGAGAGAAATGTGGGTACAGGCAACTCTGTAGCCGTCACTGAAGAGAGGCGACGAAAACTGGTCAGCGCGAGGGGAACGCGCCGTTGTCTTGAATCCCGCGCTGCCCTCCTGGGGGGGAAGAGCGTTGAAACTGTCTCCGGACCGGCAATGGTGCGCCCACCTTGGAGGCACACTAGTTCGCCAGTGTTGGCATTCTAAATTCGCAGAAAACTAGAACCACAAACGACGGCCCCACTCTTACTAGTTGTGGTCAGCAAGAAGGAATTCGGCATGTTGGCGGTCAATGCTGCGCAATGTCACTGGCGACTCGCTAAGCTGCCCGTCCCAGCTCCAGCTAGCGGCCAGTCCGAAGCAGCCGCGGCGGTTGGGATCGGAATCGCCGTCTCGCGGCCGCAGCCGGGGGCCGGAAGCTGACTTGAAAATCCCGGCGCTCGAAATCCCCCTAAGAAGACGGAGAAGACAGTACGTTACGTCTTTTCAGTGTTGCGGGGCAAGGACTGTCGGCGAGTAGTGCCCCAAGTCTGCCTCTTTCGGCCGTAGCGCACAACAAAACAGAAGCTCGAAACAGCTGTCCCCGGCGCGGCTTCGGGCCTTTCCACGTCCGGCGGTCCGTGAAGCCTTAGTGACAACAGGGACACGAAACTGCGGGAATGGTGAATGGTGTGCTAACTGATTGTCAGGTAGGGTGATGGCACTTCACTTCCGACGGTCCGTGAAGCCTTAGTGACAATAGGGACACGAAAACTGCGGGAATGGGGTGTTAACTGATTGTAAGGTAGGTTCACGCGGCAGCACGAGCATTTCTCGCTCACAAGCGAACTGTGTTGTTCCCTTTCTTCCACTTAAGGTAAACGGAAGGCCGGCGACGACCGTGGAGTGTGCTCTTCCTGTTGTTCCACCCGGAGGTTCGCCCGTGCCGACGACCGACCGTGCAAGGCTCTTTGCTCCGTCAGGTGTGCGGACTCTAGAGCTACCAGAACCCGAGCTCAAGAAAGTCAGCCATAAACCTCCTAGTTCCGTGCGCGCGTGGAGCCGGGATCGCTGGCCTCCCCGAAGTGTAGCATCCGGACCTCGTAAGACAGTAGTAGTGCTTCACCGCGTCCTCGACTCACCTAGAAACTACTTCTTTATCGTTCCTCGCCTCCAAGCGGGGTCTTTTCCACGATCGCCTGAGATGGGGGAACTCTCGCGACTGTAGGGGTTGGGCGGACTACAGAGCTCCTGCCTCTGTCGACAACAGTTTCAGCTGGTGATTCATGCACACTGTAACACTTCATGAGATTAGCGGTGGGGTACAGTTGAGCCGGAAGCCGTCTGGCCATCGCCGCTCAGCACCAAAGCGCCCACTCAACGCCGCCGCTGTAAGAGTGAAGGCACATAACCTGTCGGATCCCTTACAAGTCACTCGCCCGTGGACGGTAACCTTTTGGAGCTTTGATCTCGTCGTCGCGTACTATGCTTTGGGAAGAGAAAGAGCGGGCTCTGCGCTTGCTCATGAATATCGGTATTTGCCCCGAAACCTGGTAAGTCGGCTCTGCTTTGCTAGTCAAGTCACTCCTCAGGTAGGGGTCAGAGCTGTATTCTGACACCTGTCTGCCTGTGCAGTTGCTACGCCGCATTAATCATCTTCCCGAGCTACCCTGTCAAGTGCTTGCCTTTCAACGCCTGTTGCTGGTGCACGTGTCTATTCACCGGCAACACACTAGAGCATCACTTTTTCCACATGAAAAAGAGAAACTTCCAGAGGCCGAAATAGACATCCCGGCCGTGCCGAAGCCATAGAAAAGTCTCATGCCCCGTGGCAGCCCGTACCTGTACCGCCACGACGAGGCAGGAATAGCTCACTACTTTAGCTGTGCAGCACAGACTGCAGTGATTAAGTCTTTTAGGGCACAGGTAGTTGTCCGGCTATAGCCCCCGCATACTCAACTCCCCAGGAATCTAGGGCGACCAAAAACACGTCCTCACATCCATTCCGGCCTTTTTCTCCCCTCTCACTATGAGTGCACGCGAAACCGACCGTCCTAGCGGTCACCGCCCGCGGCCGAGTGACCCGGGGACGGCCGGAGTCCCCCCGTAGCGGTTTCCACTCCGGAAGCACACAGGACCCACGCTCTGTTTTATACACTGACGTGTGTCCTTCCTTTGCTTGGAGGTGCGTGACGTTCACTCCAGGCTGCTGGGGCAGCACGACAGCCGTCGAGCACGCTTTGTCAGCACTAAGACTTCAACTGAGTCGACCACTGGGGTCTGACTCCGTTGATAATCCCTGCTGAACTGGGAAGCTGCACGCTATGGCAGCCGTCTTGTTCGACACAGTTCACCATCGATGTGCATTCTGTCCTGTTCGACCTTTTTCTGGCATCGGTACTGTAGTGATCGCACGGCTTAATACAGGCTCGCAAAGTCCGACCACACGCTCCTCGTACTAGCCTGTGCTGTCACCTGGTCTGCTTAGCTCGAACTTCGCCGGCCGTAAGAGATGACAGGCGATGAATAAGAGCCGGATAGCTACTCTATATACTGAGGGTACTCCAAGCAAGAATACGCCAGACCGAACGCAACAATACCTACTTCAGAGCTGCACGGCACCGTTGATAAATAGACGTCGGTGGAGCTAAAGTGTCGGAATGAACCTTCACTATCAGGCAAAGTTGAACAGGCCCACCGGAAGAGATGCAACGTCCGTGTTACCAAAAGAGATGTTCGCGAGTAGGTTCGACGGTTTCCTCACGCGTCCCATCGATGTGGGAGCGTACTGAAAGGACGTAGACCAAAAACACCTGAAGACTGGCTTTTCAGTATACAGCGGCTTGGCTGTGTGGCTACCCACGTACCCTCTCTTCCGACAGCCACAAGTAGTGTAGAAGGCCACGAACCCCAAGAGACAAGCACAGAGCTACTAACCGCGGAGGCCTGATCATGAGCACAAGTTAGTTCTTTTCATCGACTGTGTCTGTCGGTAGAAGACGCCAGTCACCTTTAAAAAAAACATATGATAGGACTTCGAGCCGAAAGTAAACAATGCCGAGGCTTTCGAGCGAAAGTTGAAATGTTTGCTACCGGCAACACCAAGTGAGGAAACGCCGTCAGTCATGGCTTGCCTATGAACGAAGTACCGACAGTGCCAGGACAGCTGGTGAAGCTCACACTGCTTCCTGGACCGTTTCATACACACACACATGCACCACTGGATTTTGTATCCCGCCCCAAACGAATACACCACTGACCCGATGAAGTATACATTGTGGCGAGGCTCGTTGAAGCAGATCCTGCTTTCTGACCGCGAACGTTTCCCCTAAGCAACGCTTTTCACACTTGAACTGAGAAAACATCCAGCCTCAGTTTTCAAGTTCGCGAGGATAGTATGTACCGATAGCAAACAGTCGGATAAATTGTACCTGACACAAGATGTCTCCGACAAGCTTCCTTATACACTCTACACAAGCAGCAGCCCCCCAAAAACGGAAGGGAAAGAATTCAGCCGACAATAATAGGATTGATAGGGGCGTCGGCGTTGTCTTTTTCAGAAGGAAAGCTGCCTTTTTCTTGGTCCCAGTGGCCTCTGCTTCGCTTATGATCTTCAAAATGCTGTTCATTCTTCGGTACAAACCCGCAAACCTTGCACCGTAGCCGGGGTTGTACGTACTTCTTTGGAAAGATAACAGCCGTTTCTATCACATACACCATCGGGACACCCCCCGGATTGTTGTGTGGGACTGACTGATACGCAACATGCTGCCCGCAGCCTGTGCATGCATGGAGATATTGAGTTTCGAGCCCCTTCAGCCTTTTTACTTTCACCGGTTCAGGAATTGGTTTCGTATGCAATTTGACAAGATTTTTATCAGGACAGAAAACTGGGGCGTTGTCTGTTCGCCGACGAGGTGGCGCCTCAATATCTGCATCCGTTATTAGGACGTGTGACGTACACCTTTTGCAATGGAAGACATGGAATTTCTCGTCCAGAAGGTACTTATTGGCGTTCGTGTAAATGCGATTGGCGTACCTCCTTCGACTCAAACGTAACTCACGCTCCAGCTCCGTCTCAAACCCTCCCTCTGGATTGATCACCCCCTCCCCCCGAAGTAATAAGATCCTTTTCCACCAGTTTTCGAAAGATAACTTTCTGATGTCCCTGACCGTCTTCTTGCTCCTCCTCCTTATGTCGATGTGTAGGGCTAGGACTTCTCTCTTCCTTCTTCTCTTCACGATCTTCTTCTTCTTCTGATGAGAAAGAAGAAGACCTTTTCTTCTTCTTCTGTTCGCCTCTCTCTTCTTCTTTTCCTCTTAGAGAAGATGGAGGAGAAGAAAGCTCTCCTCTTTCATTGCTACGAGCAGAGGAAGAAGAAGAAGAATAACTTCCTCCTTCAAGCGGAGAGACTTGTGACCTTCTACCTCCTTCTTCTTCTCCTCCTTCCTTGATCGTTGAGGTGTCGTTACACCCCAACTGCACTTCTCCATCTATCTGTTGAGAGAGCTTTCCTTTGTCTTCGCTTTCCCCCTCTCTAGGAGAAAAGAAAGGCTGTACGTGACTAGGAACTCCACCTCTCTCTTTCGCCCCCTCAGATGAGGTCGTCTCTCCTTTCCTTTTAACTACGACCACATCTGCCGTTGTTGCTGTAATATACGAGGAGGAGGAGGAAGAAGAGCAAGAAGAAGAAGAATCTAGGAGACTTCCTCCTGAAACATTTTCTCCTTGAGAAGAAGAAGAGAGAGATGCATATGTGGATACCCCCACCGCCGCGGCGGAAAGAGCGACCGTTCGATCAGGGAGATTCAAAAGACTTGACTGGGGAAGTAAAGGTAAAGATTGCGGAGAAGAATGAAGAGGAAGAGAAGAAGAAGAAGGATGGAGAGAGGATGAAGATGAAGAGATAGACAAGCCTGGGTCTTGTTCGAGATAGTTGCGGGGGATAATAGGAGAAGAAGAGATAGAGGGACTCTGCGAAGAAGAAAGAGATATAGGAGATGTCCTCAAAGATGAAGAGGAAGATGAAGAAGAGGAAGACGTAGACAGAATTGTCTCACCTGAAAAGCTTTCTTCTTCTTCTTTCTCTTTCTTGTCCATCAAGTTATCTCCTCCTCTGTAGTTGTCTCTCTCTTGATACACCTTCTCAGCTTCTTTCTTCTCTGTGTCGATCTCCACAACTCTCTCCTTTATCGTAGACACGCTTACCAAGGAAGAAGAAAAGAATCGAGCTTGTTCTCGCTCTCTCTCTTCTTCGCCTCCCTTCAACATCTTCTTCTCTTCTTCTCTCTCTACGCCTCCCGCTCTTCCTTCTCCTTCTTCTCTCCCTGTCTCGGACGAAGAAGAATTTGAAGAAGAAGATGATCGAGAAGCTTCTTTAACCCAAATCATTGCGAAGCCGTCAGATAAAGACACACACGAAATGTCTCTCCGATCTTTCTCCTCTTCATCCTTTTCTTTGTCCTCTCCTTCCTCTTCTTCTTCTCGGCCTTTTCCACTATTCTTCATCTCTTTCTTGAGCGAGCCATCAGCAGAAGACGGAGAAGAGAAAGAGCCTTGTTCTCCTTCTTCTTTCTTCTCTTGGTCCGATGAGCGTAGGAAAGGGAGAGAAGATGAAGATAACCCAGGGACTCCAACGGAAGAAGAAGAAAAGGCCTGAGCATCATTCATGAGAGAAAGATCGCATGCAGGGAGGCTTTCGAAGGACGTCCATCGACTGTGATCTGTCTTGCTACTAGAGTGCCGACTCTCCTGTCTCTTGTTTTCTTCTTCTTCTTCTTCTTTCTCGTGATCTAAGGAAGGTCGAGAAGAAGAATTAACAGAGAAGGATACGCCGTTGGGAAGCTGTGAAGAAGATGAAGACGCGAAAGAAGAAGAAGAGTCGATGTAGGAGGGGCCGTTCGTGTTGCCTGTCTTGCTCGATGCGAAAGAAGTCTTTTCTTTATTTCCTTCTTCTTCATCTCTTTGTCGGAGGTTATCTCTAGAGATATTCCACATTGCTAGCTCTTCTTCTTCCTCCTCTACTGTCATCTTATCTCTTTTCTTCTTCTTCTCTTCTGTTGCTTCCTTTTCTTCACTAGTTTCCTTTTCTCCTTGGAGTCTGTCTTTCGAGAGGAGAAGAGAGGAGGACGAGGAGGAGGAGGAGGAAGAAAAAGAAGAAGAGTCCATCTCCACTGGGTTTGAGAAAGAAAAGAAGGAGGAGGAAATCTCCTCAGCTACCAGAACTTCTGACGAACCTCCCTCTCTCTTCTCGTCTTCTCCCTCTCTCTCTTTCTCCTTCCTCTTTATCTCATTCTCTCCCTTCCTTTCTTCTTCTTCTTTCACGATCTGAGAGCCACCACCTCCTCCTTGAGACACGCTCGTAAACTTCTTCTCTTTTTCACTCTTCTTCTCCTTCTTCTCCAGCCCGTCTCCTACACAACCTGCAGAAGCAGAAGAAGAAAAAGAAAGACCTTTCTCTTCTTCTTCTTTTGCTTTATCTTGACGAGGAGGAGGAGGAGGATGTCGATGAACCGACACAGGGGGAATATCGAAGGGCGAGCAGGGAGAACAAGAATCGAAGAAATCTTCTTCTTCTTCTTTCTCTTTTCCTGTCTTTTCTGCGTTAGAAGAGGGAGGGCGAAGAATGGACGAGATCATCCTTATCGTAGAAGAAGAAGCGGAGTCGCTCTGCGAAGACGCGAGAGAAGGCAAGGAAGGGGAAGGGCACAAATCCACAGCCGCGCGCGAAAGAGAAGAAGAAGAGGAGGGATCTTCAAATAAACTCCACACATTCATCTTCTCCTCCTGACGAGTACAAGATGAGGAGGAAGAAGAAGAAAGAGAAGTATTCATCTTTCTCTCTGAGTGGTCCGCTTCTTCTTTTTCTTCTGGAGGAGAAGTCTTCTTGTCAGATCTATCGGCGTCATTTTCAGCTATCTTCTTCTCCGTGTCTCTCTTTTCCTTCTCGAGAGAACTAGAAGAAGAGATTTCTTCTTCTTCTTCTTCAAACATGATGAGAATGAGAAAGATGTGATCGACTAAGAGTGGAAGACTTTCAGAGAGATGAAGAGAGGAGAACAGGGGGGGAGCGAAGAAGAAGAAAGAAGGAATTGTCGACCAACCCTCTTCCTTCTTCTTCTTCTTCTTTCCTTTCTCTCTCTCTCTGGATGGAGTGAGAGGCGCCTGTCCAGAGAGACAGAAAGAAGAAAGAGAAGATAAAGAAGAAGAAGAAAGCCCATGTGCCCCCTTTCGCAAGATATTCACGGAGAGGAGAAAAGAGAATCCTCTAGAAGACGCTATCTAGATAAAGAATGGGGAAAGAAAGCAAAGAGGCAAGAAGAAAGAAACAGAAGATGAGAATAAGAAAGACATAAGAAAGATATAAACACATACCTTTCTATCCATCTAGAAATATCGGATAGTACACACTTACATAGAGTGTACATGTACATATATATATATATATATATACGTAAGTAGATATATACGTAAACTATATCTATATATCTATTTGTATATAAGCATATAAAGTTTGATTAGTGGAGTTCACCCACATAAGTATACATATATATACATATGAATGTGTATGTGTATACGTAAATGCATGTATATGTGTATATAGATGTGTATGCATGTGTGTATGTGCTCTTTGCTCGTGAGGTTTGAATGGAATTCTGAAAGAAGAAAGAGGAAGAGACCTGACGTCTTCGAGGTGTCTCTACACATGAAGAAGAAGAAAACAGAAGAAGAAGATCGACTTGATCGGAAAGAGAACAGATGAGCCACCCCTCACAACGTCCACAGCTATGTGGATCGATGTACATACAGAAAGAAGATCGCAATGAAAGAATAGACCGAGAATTCCAAGAAGAAAAAGAAGGACAGAGGAAAA
>NW_027156164.1:0-233 GCF_002600585.1 Cystoisospora suis | reverse complement strand
GAAGAAAGAAAGAGAAGACCGGACAACAGAAAAGAAGAAGAGAAGGAAGTCTTCGAGAGATTCTTAACGACTTCAAAGGAAGGTCGAGAGACACAAGGAGGGAGTTCTATCCCTTCTATATTTCACTTTTTACATGGATGCGTTTCTATGCCTCATCCTGAAAGAGATAAATCGGTCGCCTAGAAAGAAAGAAAGGACGAAAGAAAGAAAGGAAAGTCTCTAGGAGCTAGGTA
>NW_027156163.1:0-263 GCF_002600585.1 Cystoisospora suis | reverse complement strand
TTCCGAGGTATCCAGCGGGCCGAGGTGTCCGGGGAACAAGTGCGAGGCCTCCGAGGCCGGCCCTAGTGCGAGAGACCGGGCTACGCTCGGGGCCGCGACGTCCCGCGGGAGTTCAGTTTACCGAGAATAGTGGGGCTAATGCAGGAGAAAACTCGACAAGAAAGTGTTTTGAGTGTGGCCAGGAGGGCCACTACAGAGCTAATTGCCCGAAGCGGGCGGGAAACTAATGGCTCTCGAGCGACAGAGGGACCGGTCGAGAGCGA
>NW_027156162.1:0-4896 GCF_002600585.1 Cystoisospora suis | reverse complement strand
TGCAGGGCGTGCCAAGGAGACGGCTCCGGTTTCGAAGCAAGGCTCGCGGAGCCAAGCTCAGGGCTCTCAGAAGCCCTCTACGCTGCGACGAGTGCTATTGCACCCGCTGACGATTCTTTCAGTGCTAGTTCTTCTTAAAGGTTTGGGCGACCTGGCCTATCGGCGCCTCGTGGTTTCGCGTCAGCGATCTCTCGATCCAGAGGAGGTTATGCTTTTCGGTCCTGAATTGCGCTGGTTAGCGGACAGGATGAGGGGTTAGAAACTCTTCGGTTGTAGTGGTATCCAGTCACGGGGAGCTGGGTGTTCAAACAGGCTGAAGGGAGTGGGGTCGTGTGCTTTAATTCACGAGTGCCATAGTATGGTGGTTGAGCTTGTGTTCCAGTTGGTGCCAGTCCAGGAAGAGGCGTATGGGCTGTTGTCAGCGCGCAACTGCTGGAAAAGGCGCAGACAGGCTACCGAATTCAGTATACTTCCGGCATCCGAGGCGATGGCGCAGTGTAAAGGCAGTCAAATTACTGCAGTGTCGCTCCCTTTCGTGCTTTTATGTTACTTGGATCTGAGCAAAACCTCCTTTCTTGGGTGCTCCATGAGACAAGATGTCAGCTTCCTGTCCTGAGACCGCATCGACAGCGGAGCTACGTGAGCTCTGGCAGTTTCGGAGACAGAGATGCTTTGCCGAGCAGGTGTGTCTAATGCGGAAAGCAGTTTTCCGGTTTCTTGCCCGTGTTCGCGATGTATTCGAGAAGGATTGAGAGCCAGCACAGGAACGCGCCTCCAAGAGACTCGGATTGTCTGTATGTCGGTTGACATGCGCGAGGTAGTACTGCCAGTTGTGTCGTCGACACTGCACTTGTGGCACCAAGATTGATCACAGGAGCCGTCTGGAAAGTTGACCGTGGCCCGCGTTCCGTCTAGCTGGATTCCCGTGCTGATAGGGGTGCGCTTCAGTTAGCAGGTGTTTCTGGTTACGAGAAGCGGCAGCACGCTAACACGCGGTGCATTTTCTTGATGCCCGCGGACGGGGCCGAGTGCCGCTCATCCGAGATCCAAAGTGAGGAGTCACAGGCGCGGGGAAGCTGCGACGCTCCAAAGAAAAGATCCTGGGGGCTCCGGACTTTCTCCGAGAACCACACGTTGGCTCTCTGGTGTGAAAACATCTTATAACAGCGGAGCCAAGAAGGTACCCGCACCAGCATTACTTGGACCCCCTGACTCCGTTACCGTTCGAGAGGATCAGCGAACGCGGCACCTGACCGTGTAGAATCTGAGATCGCTACCGCTCTGGTGGTGTGCTTGGCGAGTTAACACGCCCCGTCACAGTGTTACCGGAGCGGATACCTCAATTGGAGTTCCCAGGCGAAACCGTTTTGCTGTCAGAGGCGGCTCCGCAGTACAGACAGCAGCACGATCACACTTATCTGGAGTCGTGATAGGGAGACGCGCGTGTCTCTTGTGACTTTCACAGGAGATTCAAAGCCAAAGTCTATCCCAAATATATCGGTAACACCTTATCCCCGGAGCAGGGACATGCAGACACCGTCGTACCTAATCGGGGCAAATGCATAACAATGCCGAGTACACAACTCCCAGACACACACAAAGGTGGACAGGTTCCAAAACACTCGGCCCGACACACCGGCGGACTTCAGGTCCTTGGCGATACCCGGGGTGCCCAAACTGTGCCCTCTCGACTGACCACCACCGCCGTTGTACACGGACAAAACTGCACGTGAACTTGTTGCTATGCAATATCAGCGGCATTACATTCGTGGCGTATACAGATATGAGTTGAAGACGGCAAACCAGCGTCCACAATTTGCATGACTTCACTTCGAGTTTTGTGCCTCCTTCGTGTTTTCCCCCTCATCGTCATCATCTTCGGCAACTTCGTCTTCGGGAATGTCGCCTTCGACGCGGCCCATCCCTTCATCTTCTTCCTCTTCTTCACTTGTTTCCTCGTCTTCTTCCTGAGAAGACGGGCAAACGAGGCAAAGCAAAACAGTCACTGACGACTAGACGATATAGCTGGCACTGGCAACAAAAAAAGTAGTGCTTCCATGCCCGCCGGTGACGGGTTAGTAAGGACAATCTTTTCAGTGCCTTGAGACACTCTCGCGAAATGTATTACATCTGTGAAGACGCGACACGACAGAGGGACGGCTTACCTCTTCAAGAAGTTCCTCGAGTCGCCGCTCTTCTTCACCACCCATGACAACGATCTGTTACCATAAAACACAGAAAACAGGCAGCAAAAGAAACTACACTTCAACTCTATTTTCTCTCTCACACAGCAGTCAGTTCCCGTCTTGCCTACTGATGATGTGATGTGTTTGAACATGAGAGAGAGCCAGTCTATTCGCCATCTCAGCGGCGATCGCCACCACGGCAACTTAGGTTGGAAAAGTGTGTGGCGCAAAAAGAGTTTTCGAGCGACGTTTCTCTTCGTGGTGATAGACTGCCAGCTTGGAAAACACATAAAAATTCTTTTACAGAAGTGCGAAGGCGTTCACTACCAGAACGGGCGGAAAAGAGAGCGAAACAAACACGGTGTAACGCTTACTTCTCCTTGTTGCTTGAAGTCGCCTCCTTTAAAGCTCTTGATCCGGTCACTGATGGCTCTCATGGCCTGAAGAAACGTCAAGACACAAGCGCGATACCGGGCCTACGGTGCCTGCTGGGAGGAAACACAGAGCATTCACGCTCCACCCCGGTCGACTCGTCTAGTAGTTCCGCGTGACCAGCTCAACCGCAAACACCAATCTCACGTCCGAGGGGACCAGTTACACTTCCCCTCGTGATGAATTCTTGTCTTCTGCGTCCTGAGTTGCTCCCGTACTGGGACACCGGCGGCCTTTTCTAATACTCCACCTGCCTTTGAAGGCAGGTCAACGAGGGTCCTCCGCTGCGTAAGACATCGGACTACTGAACTTGCACGTCTCCTCCTGCCCTCTCCCTTGCTGGGAATCAATATATGAATGTCAGTCGATTTCGAGAATGCTGACTATTGGACCTTGTGCATATCATTATGCCTCCATAACTGGCTTTTAACGCACGCTGCGGGAAGTATATGTTATTTACATAGGAAATGCGCAAAACCACGGTCGAAACAGAATAGGCCACATACCTACATTGCGAAGGACAACGTTGTCCCGTTGCAAGGCCACCTTTTTCCGGCTGAAAGAGACCGGTGTGCCGCTGATCCTGATCTAGCTCAAACTCCGCTCACCTCCTCGATTTTCTTCATGCCCAGCTCCTTATCGTAACAAGACGTAACCACTACATACTGGGGGGGCGCTATCAACTTGATGTTGATCGACACCTGATCATGAGACAAAAAAAAAAGCCATCCACAACGGAAACGGAAGTGTACGCCGAAGAATGCAATACACACCCAAAAGCGAATGAGACACGGCCGGCGCACAGGCGTGTAACGCCTACATAAAACCCAGCAGGCGAACACCGCACCAACATACCCCGTAACAGAGCACACTGGACACATAGAAACGTGTGCAATAGACTAGAACACGATGGACCACAGGCATTCACAGGGATACTCTCGTTCAGGCGTACGCACAAGGTACCCTGGTCTCCAAAAGAAGAGAAAAACGAGAGGAGGCACCCCTCGAAGCAAGCCGGATTATATCCGGCACGAGCCGGACAGACTACTTTCTTCGTGAAACGCATTTCTGAACACTGCGACTAACTTCCTTATCGCCAACTTCCTGGCCAGCCTGCAGCGCGGCCTTCACAGCGTCAATGCCCTCCTTGCCGAAGCACCAAACGTCCACTCGCGCTCTGCGGAAAGCAAACAGGTACAGTCTGCATTATGGTCCTGATGTACCCGAGAAAACGTACACACGCGTGCTGTCCGCGAAGGCGTGCACCTGTTCAACGCGTCACTTGAAAAGTGACAGCATCAGCCTCTGCAACAAGTCACTACCCCGTAACCTCGCTAGGGTGTAGAATGCGTTCACAAGATATTCTAAGCGTACACACCGACACCGGTTCCCCGTGCCTGCGACATGCTGCCGACAACTGAGTGCGCACTGACAGATTCTGGAGAAGACAAACCCCAAGCTACCTATCACCGCCCACACCCGGACAGCACATCTGGCCCGGCATCCAAGCTCGGTGAGACACCGGTGGACGACAACTGCGACCCACCCCCGACCCCGCAGAAAAGAGAAGAGCGCTCTCACTACGGCACCACTGATATGCAAGTGCGAAGACTGCCTTCAGCGTCCGCACACCTGCGGCAGGTTCCGTTCTCCAGTGTCACGAGAAGCATATCTACACATGCCGCCGACTCCAGGGGTCGCAGACAAATTTTGCTTCTAGTTTTGATGCTCCAAAAGTGAACTAATAGACTTGGTGCTTTCCATTCTGTACAAAGCCGAGCTCTTTTCGGTAACCACACGCATTCTCGACCGTGCGAATGTGTTTCGCAGCAAATGAAGACAGACGACTCACCGGAGTTTAAGAGCCTGAGGGGCAAGCCTTAGCTGAATATCCTGAATGAGAGACTTCCGTACGTCCTCGTCCACTTCTAGGCCCGCGAACACTTCGTCCGGACGCATCGCAGCCTCCTGAGGGCAGCGGCACCCACCCCGACAGGAAAACACTACAGGGAAAGAACAAGAAACTCCCTCGGCCGCGAGGTTTATGGTCACATGTCCTCCGCTCTCATTTTGCGCACACAGAACCGCGAAGCCTGTGACGACGCCCGCTGCTCAGGAAGTGAGAGGTACTACATTCTGTGCCCGTATGGTCCACGAAGTGATCCAAGACGCTTCCTCTCTCAACCGTAGACACTGCCTGGTAAAAGGGAGTGCAAATGTCAGAAAAGAGTGCCCTGCCTACCTCCCCCAACTAAGGGCACGTCTCTGTACACACCGC
>NW_027156161.1:0-232 GCF_002600585.1 Cystoisospora suis | reverse complement strand
GGGCACGTCTCTGTACACACCGCTCAGGGCCCATTCCCCACAGAAATACCGCTTTCACGGCGGAGATGCGCCAGACATCGGCGCACGCTTCTATCCTGCCAGCAGCAAGACACAAGCGTCCATCATTCTACCCCTCCTTTGACCCCCTCCTCCAACAGGCAGCAGCACAGACAGCCGCGGAGACAGTAAGTGCCGTCATGCAGGGCGGTTGGAAGGGAAACACGAAGGGGAA
>NW_027156160.1:4969-12743 GCF_002600585.1 Cystoisospora suis | reverse complement strand
TCTATCTATCTTCATCTATCTATCTATCTTTAATCCATCTATCTTTAATCTATCTATCTATCTTTAATCTATCTATCTATCTATCTTTAATCTATCTATCTATCTTTAATCTATCTATCTATCTATCTTTAATCTATCTATGTTTAATCTATCTATCTATCTATCTTTAGTCTATTTATCTATCTATCTTTTCAACTTGAATGCCTCCATCTGTCTCCCTAGGTATCTGCAATCTCCACCTCTATCTACGATTCTTGTATCTAGTTGTCCGTGAAGGAATGCATGCGTTCACGAGAGAAGCTGATGCATGCACTCGCGTGTCTCTGAAGACTTACCTGCTTATAAGGGTGAAAGAAGAGATTGCTTTTCAAGATGATAGGGAGACCAGCGTCCACGATACCTGCAGCAGCGCATGTACTACATAGACAGCCACATGACGTCGAGAAGTATCGGAAAGAAGACGAGGAATCTCCGTCATCTTCTTCTTCTTCTTCTTCTCTTCTTCTTAAGAGGGCGTTCATCACATCTTCTTGTACTTTTGTTTCTCTCTCTTCTCTTCCATTGACTTCGTGATTTCTTTCCCTCTCTTTCTCCTTCACCATTTTGATCTTTTTCATCTTTTCTTCTTCTTGGCCGCGGTCTTCTTTTCTCTCCAAAGAAGAAGAAGGAGAGCACGCATGAGAGGGTCGAGAAGAAGAAGAACAGCCGAGAAGATCTCCTTCTGTTAGAGCAGAGATGAGGAGACCTCCATACAACCGAAGCTGACGTGTGAGTTCAAATGAAGAAGCTGCGATGTCTCTCTCATCCATAGAAGGAAAGGTCTGAAGCGATAGAGACAGAGACAGGAGAGACACGAAGAAAAGAAAAGAAGAGCTAGCTGAGAAGAAGAACAAGAAGATGATGATGACACGGAGGGAGAGATCTCTTCAGAGAGGATCTTCTCCCCTGAGAGAAAGCATGGAGAATGACAGAAAGAGAAAGAAGAGAAAGAGAAGAAAGAAGTTGAACAAGGGGAGACACACAAAAAAAAAAAGACGAAAGACATCAAGAGAAGATACAGAAGAAGTCGACAGTAGCAAGGTTCTAGGACAGCCTAAGAGAGACGCGTCACAAGGGGGGAGTGCATGCGAGATAAATCAAGAGAATGAGAAAAACTAAAGAGAAGAAGAGAAATATCGAGAAAGATTCGAGAATGTGGTGCTATACGTTTCAAGCCACTGCATGCCTAGAAATACTTACACGCCTTCCACATCTATACACACACCGCCCATACAGAGGGGAAGTACACACCCAGATAGATAGATAGATTGAAGATAGATAGATAGATTAAAGATAGATAGATAGAGACTAAAGGCAGATAGATTGAGGAAAGAAAGCTTGATAAGTAAGTAGATAGATGGTTAGATCTGACTGACGATGTGTAGTAGGTGAGTTGGTTTGGTATGACTCTTAGGGGTCGGGTGTAGATACACCACGAGGTGTCTATACACCTGAAGAAAGATAATGACGTCGTACCGCTAAGCCATCCATCTTTAATCCAGCACCTCCAGTGGCATTGATAAAGAAGTTTATGATAGGAAGAATTCGTCTCGTCTGTTCCTCATCAGGAACCGTTCTTTTCTTTCTCTTCTTTCCTCTCTCTCCTTCTGCTTCACCTTCTTTCTGCCTTTCAGGTAGTAGGCAGAGATCTTCTTCTTCTTCATCTTCAATCTGTTTTAAGAGAGCTTGCCGTCCCAGCCGAAATTTCCTCTCGGGCCGTTGCAGAGCAAATCTTATCCCGTCAAGCCATGCTAAGATTCTTGCTTCATCCATCTGTCTGTACTCCTCCATCTACACACCACACAAACACACCGACGTCATAAACGTATATATATATATAAATATATATATATATATGTCTACTGTATGTATGATATGTGTTTGCATGGGTTTGTGGATTTGCCTGTGTATGTATGTGTGTAGGAGTTCATTTGATAGTAGAGTTGGCAGAAAATTTAATTCGACGATATAACGGGCGTGTGCAGATTCTCGTAGGAGGCATGGCCAATTGGAAGGATGGCTATGCATCGAGGTATGTCTCCTTATCTGTCTCTCTGTCTCTATCTCTCTTTGTCTCCTTCGTACCTCATTCTCTTTTCTTTTTCTTATCGAACTCGGATCGAATCCACGCAAATGTCATTCATGTTATGTAGTGTATCAGTAGATAGAGATCTAGATAGAAAGAAACGGAGAGAGAGATCGGGACGTTAATAGATACATCTTTAACCCCTCTCTTCAGTATGTTCCTCCACCTATCTCTCCCTCTACCTATCTATCTACCTGTCTTTACTCTATCTACCTCTCTCTGATCTATCTATCAACCTCCCGGTCTATCTCTCTACCTCTCCCTCTGACTATCTTCATACGTATTGTGAGGAGCTTACAGCAAGATAGATATCTCTTTTTAATCTATTATGTGGTGTCTCTACCGATCCCTCCATTTAATCTTTATCTCTACTCTATCTTCTTGATTGATGTATTTCTCTGTCTATATAAGTATTTGTATAGGTGTGTATGGTTTGTATGTGTGTGTAGGTGTGCCAGTCAGATGCTTGATCTTAGGGCGAGGTTTCCTCACTCCTTCTGGGCTGAGCCAAGCGAATTCTTCTCAAACGGTAAGAAAGAAGAAAAAGAGACATCTTAAAGAAACTTCTGTTCTAATACTTATCATCTTCCTTTCTTCTTGGGCTTGTCTCATCATTCTTCTTCTTCTTCTCTTCTTCTCCTTGTTCTTTTTTCTCTTTCGTTCTCGTTCTTCTTCTTCTTTTATCTTTAGAATTCTCTTAGTCTGCCTTTACTTGCCTGTGTCATCCCTCGCGCTCCTCGATGCTTCATGTGTATCGCCTTCTCATTCTAGATCGGATAAGAATGAGATATAGAAACACTTTTCCTTTTTCTTTCTTTCTATTTCCTCTAGTCTGCGAAAGATCCCAAAATTACCTAGTCTTTCCTCCATCTTTAGACAGATCGATCTTCTTATTCTCTCTGTCTACAACGAGAAAAGGCATATGAGGGGAGAAGAGAGAGAGTTGCTTTTGCCTAAGAGATTCTTCGTGTAGACATTCCTTCCTCCTTCTCCATCTCTATGTATTTTACCTTCATCTTTCTTTTCTTCTTATCTTGTTGTGCCTGCTCCGTTTCTTTCTTTTTCTTCTTCTTCATGAAGAGGAAAGATCGTGAAGTTTCTTCCAACACACCATGCCAAGGGAAAATGAGAATACTTCTCGTTACCTCTCACCTCTCTGTCTATCTTTCTCTTTCTCTCTTCTTTCTTTCTTTCTTTCTATGGTTCTCTTTTCAACTTCTTTTTCTTTTCTCCTGTGTGGTGTAGGTACACTAGTTAATCTTGGCGCAGACTTTGGTCTTATGCCTTCGCTCTTTGAGCCAGGCGGAATCGTACAGCACGAATTCTTCATTGCTGGGACTCCCGTTATAGGTCCGGAGAACCCTTCACTCGACATCTATCTTCCTACGCTTCTATCTATCTTCTACATCTCTGTCTATCTCAATCTATTCATTGGTCTATCTCTCGGCGTATATCTCTCTGTCAATTTCCTTCCCGCTAGGCATTGATAATCTACTAGTGTCTCTCCATCTGTGTGTGTGTATCTCTTATCCACTTCTCATCTTCTCTTTGGAGTGGAGAGGCTTCACGCGTGTCTTAGGAAGGGCCGATCAACTAACGAGTAGATTTGTATATGCATATCTCGGTATCCTTGAAGTATATAAGAAGTTGGAAGAGGCAGTTGCTAGAGAATCGTCAGAAGAGAGAGAGAAAGAAAGAACAGAAATGCGTTAAGAATTCATTCTCCTCAAAGATGCCTACGGCTCCCCGGAGTCTCTCTGTCTCTCCCGTCCTTTTGGAGTGTTTCTCTTCTCTTTTGAAGCGGGTCTTCAAAGCGCGATCTTCTCATCCCTATCTATGTTATGCCGTATATACATACAAATACCATCCAGTCTCTTCTTCTATGAGACGATATCTTCCCCCTCTATACACATATGCATGCAAGTAACTATCTCACACTGTGAGTTATGTGAAGAATAAGCGACAAAGGTATCTGTGGGATGTCTTCTTCTCGTTTATTCTTCTTTCTTCTTATCTTATTTCTCGTGTTGTTTCTCCTTTTCTTTCTTCGTCTCAGCTTTCCGTACAGGAGGCCTAAAGGACACGGTCCACGAAGGAGGTGTATGTACACCTGGTGGAGGAGTGACTACCGGCGCAGGTGTAGGAGGAGTCTATTCAAGCAGCTCAAGCAGTAGTAGTAGTAGCGGGAGATCGACTTCGGTTTCTGTTGAAGCGGCTAGGAAGAATAATGGCTTTACTTTCGGGGACTACACAGCTGGAGATTTCTTATTTGCTATAGAACGCGCTCTAAGAGTCTTCGGGTAAGGAACGCAAAGCATGCAAAGAAATAGGAAAAGAACGAAGAGGAAGAAGAAACGGAGTGTAGAGATCTATATGTGGAATGGAAGATCTAACACGATGATGGCTTTCTTGCAGTGCTTATTGGAAGCGAGGATAGATAGATTAAAGATAGNNTGACTTTGAAAGAGATACGGCAGGGGGGGAAGTTAGGGGTGAGGGAGGAGCCAAAGAAGGAGAGGAAGTTTCTTGTCAGTTTGGTCTTTTCTTTGTGTTGTGTAGAGATCGTAGTAAGTACGAGCAGTTGCGTTTGAATGCGAGGGCTTCGGTCGTTTCGTGTGAGGAGAGCGCGAGGGCGTGGCTTGGAGAATTCGCTCGACTTCGCAAGAAAATTCCTGTCAATGAAAAAAGGGTAAGATCGCCTCTCCCTTCTATCACTCTTTCTCTCGCACACCAACAGATAGACAAATGGATTGTTTGATCCAAGATAGATTAAAGATAGATAGATAGAGGGTAGTGGGAGAGGAGGCATGTGAAGTGAAGACCCAGGTGGGCGTAGGTTATTGTATGTACACACCTATCTATCTGTTCAGTCTGTTACCCCGATCTTTCTATCTCAGATTTATGTATATCAATCTGCCTAGATGTATCATTTGTGTTTCTACGTATGTCTATCTATGTACATATATATGTATGAATATGTATATATGTATTTATGTGTATGTGGCTTTATTGCACCCTTGAAGATGGGAAGCCTTTTATCTTCGTGTGTAGCCCTCTTCGTTTGCAGTCTATATGTCTCTCTCTGTGTTTCTGTCTTGGAGCTTCTATGCTATAGACTTCTCTTTTTCTTCCCCGTAGAAGACACTAAGTCAGCGGACGGTTGCAATAGGAGCCTTTAGATGTATCTAACTACTACGAGGTAGCACTATATGCTGTAGAGCATGCATGTAAGGCTTTATACTCATGATAAGACAGAAGGGATGGTGTATGACTAGACAAGGAGGCTCTTAAAGCTAGTTCAAATGTGCAGTCACCTATCCTGTCTATCACACTTCTTAGAATAGAATTCTCTCCGAACACATGGCTCGATACTTTCCATCCATCTTATAATTCTTCCTGCACCTTCAGCACTCCCCTTCTTTCTTCTCTCCTTTACTGTCGGTTATACCCCAGTCATGACAGTTCCTTTCGCTTATTCGAATCTTCGCATTTCTGTGTCTTTCTTTGTTTCCTCTTTCTTTTCTCTGTAGTAGCTGCACCCCTCCTATTGTCTCTTCAGAGGTGTGTTCGATGAGAAGGAGAGTTTCCGCGGTTGGATATGTCTTTATACATAGGTGTATGTATGCATAACCTACGTGTATGATGGATGTATAGACAGATATCTTTATGCAGGTATGTGAGAGGGGCATGTATATTTTACATGCGTCATATGCTATGCTTCCGATTCCTACTATAGTCTTGCGCAAGTCTAGAAAACTTCTTTCGCTTCTACCCCTTTCGGCTTATAGACGGAGATTCTCATATCAAGTGTCCATGCAGGTCCGTAAGAGATCTATCAAGAAGAGAAGTCTCTTTTTTCTGGTGTACAGACAGCAGGAGTCGTAGATTCTTTTAGTGGGCCTCTTTCTGTTTGCAGGTGGATGAAATCTTTAGATCTCTCCCTCCTTGGTCAGAAGCCGAGTGGAGACGGCAGCGTCTTTCAGAGAGCTCGAAGTTTACAGAAAAAGAGAGACATCTTTCTTCTTCCTCTTCTTCTTTCCCTTTACATCATCCTCTCAATCTTCTGGAGATGTTACACAGAAATGAAGTGCGAAGAAGATATCATCCAAGCCATCTAGAAGAAGACACCTGGGGTGTACATACACTGAAGAAAGGCGGAGGAGGGGGAAGGCGAGGAAAAGGAACCAGGCGAGGCGCTTCAAGTGTTACCCAAGGAGATCCCTCTCAGAGCGATTACTTTCTCGACAGAGAAGAAGAAGAAGATGGTGCTGAAGAGGAAGAAGATGAGAATGAGAGATATCTTTCAGAAGAACAGCACAGCAACAGTAGGACAGCACCGGGAGCAGGAGGAGGGGGGAAGGGAAGATCTCTTAGAGATGGAGGAGGTGCAGGGCGAAGTCAAAAAGAAGAAGAGGAAGAAGATTCAAGAGCTATAGGTGTCCCTTGCAGGATCACATACGTCCCTCTTATAGGAAAGCCAAGGCCTAGGAGTGTTGCTGTTGCTGGTAGGTTTCATGCGTTAGAGAAGGCGTTGCATGCAAAGAAATCTCTATCATTGGAGGGAATTCTCTGCCTCATTGGCATAGATCTACTACATATATATATATATATATATATGTGTGTAGGTGGATAGGCTTGAAGATGGTGAGAAGGCATCTAGTCAGGTATTGTAGGTTTCTCATAGATGCGTGGATATCACACATTGTGTATGTGAACAAGTATGCGTGTAAGTAGGAGGTACGAGTGTATGAATGAGTCTATATGGATGTAGGTGTGTATCTACACACATGTATGTATCTATATGTGTATACCTGTCTACGTGTATGTATGTACATGTCGGCATGTATGTATATACATACGTATTTATGTATGTGCTTTTACCTATAGATGTGTGTATGTACATCTGTGTATGTGCGGGGATGTATCAATGTACTATGTACGTGGATGTATGTATGTATGTATGAACGTGTACCTGTGTATGTACACGTATGGATGAGTGTATGTATGTATGCATTGATGTGCGTATCTATGTACGTGTGGGTATGTATATATGTGTGTACGTGTATGTGTTTATGTATGTGCATGCATGTGTGTACGTATGTATGAAGATGTACGTGTATGTATGGGTGTATGCGCATATATGTATGTGTATCTATGTATCTACATGTATGTGTGTGTGTACGTGTATGTATATATGTATGTATGTCTATGTGTGCACACGCATGTATGTATGTCTATGTATGTACACGCATGTATGTATGTCTCTATGTATGTACACGCATGTATGTATGTCTCTATGTATGTACACGCATGTGTGTATGTGTGTGTGTGTAGGTGTGTCTGTGTATGTATATACATGTGCGTATGTGTGTATCTATGTGCTTACATGTATGTATTTGTTGTATCTATGTATGTATGTACAGGTATGTGCATGTATTTGAGTGTGTGTGTGCGGGTGTGTAAACGTACGTATCTACGTGCGTGGATGTGTGTATAGATATGTATGTATATATGCATGAATCTGTCTGTATACGTGTCTATGTATAAACTTGTATGTGTGAAAGAATATGCATGTATATGTGTGTGTAAGTGGTACCTGCATGCACGTATGCATGTAGTGCATACGTGCATGCATGCATGCGTGTGTGT
>NW_027156160.1:4610-4874 GCF_002600585.1 Cystoisospora suis | reverse complement strand
ATATACATACATGTGCATGTACGTAAATACACAGGAATGTCGAGGCAATGTGGTGGATTGTGCATATATAAACGTGTAGATGTAGATGTATATCTTGTTCTATTGTATGTGTAGGGACATTCGATGACTGGAGAGTCAGGCGACCTTTAGCATGGAATAATGCCCTTCAAGCATTCGCCACATCCCTCGCTCTCAGGCCTGGAAGGTAAAGAAACAAAACAAAGACAGCAAAGAAGAATAAAGAGAGACTGAGAGAGAGAGATT
>NW_027156160.1:4071-4264 GCF_002600585.1 Cystoisospora suis | reverse complement strand
TCTCTACCTATACCAGTCTTCTTCGTTTATTCATGTGGAAAGGGAGAGAGATAGATAGATGGCAAATAGGCTGTCAATGTGCACCTATTCATCTCTCGTCTCCCTCCCGGCCTTCTTGTATTCTTACGCCTTCGTTCTTACTCTCCTTGTAGTTCTACCTATAGACACTATATCTCTACATACCACAACAAGT
>NW_027156160.1:0-3693 GCF_002600585.1 Cystoisospora suis | reverse complement strand
AGAAAGGAGGCAAGAGCGTTTCTTGTCGTTTTTCTCTTCACTTGCAGTTGATCAACTACTCTATCTCTCGAGATAGAAAACTAATCCAGAAACATCCTTCCTGTCGTTCACCTGTATGGGGTGGGGTGTATGTACAGCTTGTCAAACCGGACATACTTCATACACCCGCTCCGTCATCATCCGGTGTAGACACGAGCCCACCTCTTCTTCGTCACTTTTGAGTAGTTTTCTTTTTGTGACACCTTCTCTGCTTGAATCCATCTCTTCTTGATCTTCTCAAGTCTTCTTCTTCGTGTCACCCCCCAGTTCTACTCTCTTCTGTCTAGTAAGATGCAATGGCGATATGCTGGCACGACGTAAACAAGAAGAAAAGAAGATAAAGAGAAGGAGAAAAACAAGAACGGAAAGAGGGAGGCTTCCGTCTATCTTCCTTCTCTACCAACGATCCACCTCCTGGTTTCCTTGCGTTTCCGGTCCACTTCTTATTTTTACATCTATGTATCTGTATATATACATGTTCCGTTCTAAAGGAGTCTATATACCCATATGTATGTGCAACGTTTTCTTCACTTGTATCGTATGTGACCTGAGTAGTAGTATGTATGTATATATATATATGCATTTACATGCAGATATGCGTGTTTTGAATGGAGTTTGGATAGATGTCCGTGGGAGTATGTGTTGCTAGTTTTAGTATTACGAGTCATAATAGTAGCATAGGATTGCATGCATGTTCTCACTACTACTCCCAGAAGTTGGGAGCTTTTGGTTTAATCAACTCCTTCTCATTCTCTTGATAAAACAGGAATCTGTTTTGTAAAGCCATAAAAAGGAAGAAGAAAAGGCGAAGGAAAAGGGAGACCTGTGAAAGCTCGGATGACTATAGAGAGGTAGATGAATAGATTACCGATACGTGGATTACAGATAGATAGATAGACTAGAGGTGAATGAGTTGATAGAGAGATAGATAGAGGAATGAAGGTGTGAGAGAAAAAGATATCTAGATACATACACATGCAGTACACAGAGGATTCGTCAGATGTGCCACATGTGCCCTCGTCCCTCGTTCAGTAAAGATGGATGAAGGAGAAAGAGAATGTTTACGATCAAGAATTTGCTAGGGAATACAAATTACAGAAGGAAAGGAAGCCTAACGTGAGAAAGAGAGACAGAGAGAGAAGACAGATTCATTACTTCTCCCCTTCCCTTGCTCCCTTGGGTAGGTACGTAAAGTAAGTCTTCGAGTTTCCTACGACTTTGGAGCACTTTCTCTTCGATATCCAGGAGAAAGCCAGTCTATCATTCTTCACTCTTGCCCTTCAAACGTCAAAGATACCCGAGTACGGGCGCGTGTCTTACAGTACATATGAGGAGTTGGTTCTCTTGCATGTATAGGGAGGGACAGGGGTAAGACCTAGAGAATGAAATGGAACGCACGTTGTGAAGAGAGATCAAACTCTTGCATGTAAATACAACACGTGAATGAGAATGACCCGACTAGAACTCAGGAGCACAAATAGAGAGATCCTCGACTTTTCATTCGTTATGCTATCAGGCACACTATAAATATGTATGTATATATATATATATATATTTACATATACATGTATATGAGATAGGCATTTACAAGGACGACTGACACGCGAGCTTCCAGGAACATACTTTGCAGCTTTTGTGTACAAGAGAGAGAGGGCTTCTATAAGGGGAGCCACGCTTTGTTTCGCTTCACACTGGGATAGAGCTTATTGCTTCTCCATGCCTGCGCCATTTCTCGGTTTCTATGTGAATGTATGTAGATGTACACAAATTCACTTGAGCTGATTTGGAAGGAAGGAGACGCCAATAGCCAGGAAGAAAAGTTCCATTGAAAGATGTCTCCAGCAGAAATATCTGTGCATGCACAAATGATCCTAGCCGTAGAAGCCGTAACGACCGCCCAGACAACATCTGCAATTACCTGCATGTTCATACGGCTGAATGCTTACTTAATACATCGGAAACGTCTTTGAGCTCGTTTTTCGGTAATACATCAGAAGAAGGCGTACGCTTCAGTTTGTCCTAACTGTGTGTGTCTGTCTCCGCATGTACCTGGAAGTGTACATGGAGATGTACTTGCCGCACCCCAATGCTCTTTGAATGGTATCCTTTACAATCGTCAATACAACGAGGTGTAAGTCTTTTCGACGTTCTCAGCTCTACGATAGAGCTTTCTGCAAGCCCGTAAAGCTGTGCTAGAGCTGTTAACGAGTACCTCACCTGAGGCGATTACTTGCGAGTTGAGGCGGGGACGACACCTGGCGTAGTGGGTGTCCGGCGGCAGGAATTACGCCACGAGGCGCTCACTGATATTGCGAGCAACTGTCTCCCTGAGAAAATGCTGAGCGTTTTCTTACCGCTGTGGTAAAGCGAGCTTGTCTAACCAACTCTATCAGGTGCTCTTGCGGCACGTGTCATAGAGCACCAGGAAGCGATACCTTCCCCTCGTAGCCCAGCAAGCAGACAGACCCACTCTCTCTAGTGGACTGGAAAACTGCCCCGTCTAACACTCATGACAAGACTGGGAGAGATGCAGGCTTCATGAACTCTAGATAAACAGAGGTGCAGAGACAGAAGGCAGGTAATGGTCATGGAGATACGTCCCCGCTGTACTACCATTTCCGTTTTATCACGAGATTCTTTGGCAGACAACTTGGATATCGATCGGGGTTGGCTTCTGCAGCTGAAAAGCTGGTAAGCATACACTTTTGTCGCGAGGCAACAGCGTACGTGTGGCCGCGTTCACCACGTGTAGGCGGCAGAAACGAAGAACGTATACGAGAGCAGCGGGTAGGGTGGAAAGCTAATTCACTCGCCTACACACGATATGAGAATATCCTTACAGGAGTGTCTGCTTGGATCACCGCTCTGAAGTAAAGAATGGCCTACAGCTGATTACATGTAGCGCACCTTCACATCCTGTGTCTTCTCTGCTTACCATCATCTCGCTCCTTATACAGCGTTTGTCCACAAGGGCGAGAGGTATGCTATGCGCGTGCAAATATTAATGCATATGGAGAAACGGGGAGAGGTTACTGTGCAGCAGCCTTCTGAAAAATATATATTTTTCACGGTCTTACCTTCAGCGGCACCGGAACTGTTGGACACGGCATAGTACGCTTAGACAGACCAATCGCGCACTGTATGCAAAAAGATGTACTCGTACTGTTTAGCCATCCGCCCACGCGGACCTTGCACGACTGGTGCTTCGTCTGAGAGGGCACTCGCTAGCTACGGTGCTGCGCTGGTAGAGGGGGTGGAGAAGCAGCCCGGAACTTAGTGCCGGCCCTGTACGCTGACGACGCGTAGTCATAAGAGAGGCATATGTCTACATTCCCTTTGCGATTCTGGAGCTTCCTCATAGAAACTCGGACGGAAAACGTGATGTACAGAGCAGCAGGTAACATATTTGGTCGTGGACAAGGAGTGAGTAGGCTAAAAAGAGGACACATAGTAATGCTGCTCCAATGTTCTTACCAACCTCACAGTCCTGTTCCACCCTTCTCGGTCACTGACAGGCCCCTCGCACAAAACAGCTTCCGTCCTTTCGTCCCGCCAGCAGCGCTGCTACGCAAATCTTATTCCACGGAATGACGAAGAGAACTGGTAGCGCCGCCACAGCGAACGGACCGCCACTGTAAAGGCTGCCGCAAGAAC
>NW_027156159.1:0-977 GCF_002600585.1 Cystoisospora suis | reverse complement strand
TATGTAGATGAAAGATAAATAGAAGCGTCATGCAAGAAAGAAGGAAGGAAAGAAAGCGTGAGAAAGAAAGAAAGAGTTAGAAAGGACGAATTTTACCTGCTCCTCCTAGAAAGACCCGAGATGCGAAAGCAGCGAGGTCGGGTCGATAGAGAGAAAGTAGAGACAGAAGCCAAAGGCTTCCCACTGCCTAACGATTCAAGTCAATACACACCCACACAGACAAGCATAATCCCCCGCAGAAGAAGGAAGAGACAGGAAGGGAATTTGAAGCGAACACATACGGGGAAGAGGGGAGACACGCGACACATCCCAGAGAACATATTCTAAAGAGGTAAGAGATGAATGAAGAAATCGACTTTCTCATCTATATATCTATCTATACGTGTAAGAAGCCATGTAGGTATAGTTGAAACAGAGAGAATGAGAAGAAAAGAACAGACGAAAGAAGGAAGGCAGAAAGGAAGGAAGAGTCTGATAAAGAGATAGAACTCCCCTCTTACCGGGGGGGCGAGTGTAGAGAATGAATTGTCGATAGAAACTCTGTGTACTTTCTTCTTATGTAGATGAGAAAAGATTCTATGGTCGTAAGAAAAGAGAGAAGATGAGGCTCGTCTGCTTTGCGAGAGGAGGCATGTATCGCTATCGCACTCATACACACCTCTACAGACAATATAGACTGTACATATATACATGTATAGATATATTTAGAGACAGGCACATCTCTCCTTCTCCTTCAGACAGGAAGTAGTGAATAGCTAAGAAGTAGAAGGAGGAGAGACCTCTCATTAGTGCATATCATTTAATCCAGGAGCCTCCTTCATCATGAAAGGTAGCCTGACAACTCACCTACAGATACTCTCTCACTCTCCACTCCAAACAGATGATATATATGCATGTACATGTGAACTAAAGATCTGCATGTATACATACATCTATATACAAGTCGTGTGATGAGAAAACGCTTTCCCCCCCCCCCC
>NW_027156158.1:726-875 GCF_002600585.1 Cystoisospora suis | reverse complement strand
CGCTCAGCATGCGGAGTATCACGGGGCACAAAGTGACGGCGGAGCAACCGAGCCAGATCAGGCTCCAGGGAAAGCAAGCACAAACGCCACCACCAACGCAGACGGACATCATGGAGCTCGTTAGTCCGACCGGGACGTTCCACGCGCGG
>NW_027156158.1:0-156 GCF_002600585.1 Cystoisospora suis | reverse complement strand
AGCGGCAGGCGGAAGATTCCAGGAAGAGCCCTGCAGCAGATGACAACCACATGACCCCAAGACAAGATCGCGTGAACAGCCACCGGAAAACGAGCCAATACGCCAGACCGAGGCTAAGACGGACTTACTCCAACTCCAAAGCATCCCGGGAGATCC
>NW_027156157.1:5423-8959 GCF_002600585.1 Cystoisospora suis | reverse complement strand
TTCTTCTTCTTCTTCTGTGTCTTATCCTTTTCGGTTATCGACAGCCTATGAGATTCGCCCACACAGACACCTGACGCTTTCTTTTCTTCTTCTTCTTCTTCAGCATCTCCTCAAATTCTTCTTCCGCGTTATCACCTTCTTTCTCTTTCGTTTCTTCTTTTTCTTTTTCATCGTTCTTTCTCGGCTCCTTTGTCTTAGAGAAAGGAAATCTGCACTCCTGAGAAGACATCACCCTGGCTGATCCAAGAGAAGAAGAAGAAAGGAGAGGAGAAGCAGAAAGAAGACTTCTTCGTAAAGGGATGTGGCTCTTAGACGCATGTCGAGTGTCTATACAGGTGGCGAGATTATTGGGACTTCGTGATAGCTGAAGAAAATCGTCTACCTTATCCTCCTCTTCTTCTCTTTCTTTCTTTTCTTCTTTCGCTTCTTCAACCGATCTCTTCGATAGATTCTCAGATAAGGTAGGCGGAGAATAAGAAGAAGATGAAGAGGAAGAGGAAGAAGAAGAAGAAGCTTCATGAGGAAGGATGAAGGCATTCTGTTCTTCTTGCTGGTCTTTAATAGGATCATTCCATCTGTCGCGTGGAGGCGTTCTCCGATCTCTCATAGGCAAACACTTTCTTTCTTCTTCTTCTTCTTCTTTGTCAACATGGACAGAGAGAAGAAGAGGACTGGCGAGACTCTCTTTCTTCTTTGTATGCCTTGTTAGAAAAGCATCTTCTTCTTCTTCATCTCTAGAGAAGCGAAATGTGGAGAGAAACCATGAGATTGAAGAGAAAGACGAGGAAGAAGGGAAAAAGGACTGCAGACTTTTTCTTCTTTTCCTTCTCCTTCTCATTTCTATCTGACTCTCTTCTCTTCTTCTCTCTTCATCCGTAAGATCTCTTCCTTTCCCCAATCTTCCTTCATCTTCTCGTTCTTCTTCTTTTCTTCTTCTTCTTCGACATCCAGACAACGCCTGATCCACCAAGGGAAGTCTCCCTATCTCTGAGCTTGAAGCTACAGGGCCATTCGCATCTTTCCTTTCATTGTCTGTCATATCAGAAGGTCTCTGCATCCATCTCCTCATCTCTAAAGAATCCCTTCCCGTCACCATGATCCTATCTTCTTCTTGTTCTTCTCTCTTCTTCTCCTCCTCCTCCTCGTCTTTTCTTCCATTCCTTCCATCTTGCTTCTTGTTCTTCTGCCGGAGAAGAAAGAAGATGAGTATCTTTGTCTCCTTGGAGATTCGTGTGAAGAAGATTTCCGTTTGCATGCTATCCTTAGAGGGGAGAAGTCGCTGCAGTTGAAAGGCGCAAGCCCCCATTAGCATCGCCGCCCAGAAGCCTGATCGAGGAAGCGAAGGAAAGTTGAGAAGTTCAGAAAGAAAGAAGATTAAAGAAGATAGAGTGATAGAAGAAGAAGAAGGTGGGGGGGGAGAAGAAGAGAAAGAAAAAGGAGAAGATGAAGGAAAGAAAAGAGGATGGACGGAAGTTGTCGAGTAGTGAGAAGAAGAAGTATGCAACTCTTTCATGACCTCTGGACTTGAGAGAGTGGGGATCTGATCCTCTTCATGATAAGGAGGAAAGAACGAAGAAGAAAAGAGAGAAGAAGAGAAAGAAGAAGGAGAGAGAGAAGATGACAAGAAAGGAGAAGGAAACAAATGACGAGAACTTCTCTTGTTCAGAAGAAGAGAAGAAGAAGTAGGGGGTGGCAGTGTTGAAGTGGATGGAACATGATAGAGAGGAATAGAAGCCTTTAAGATATCAATTGCGTTGAAGGTAAAGAAAGCAGTGAAGAGGCCTATAGCAAAGACATCTGCCATAGCCCAGTCTGTTAGGAGATTCGTGATCTGAAGAAAGAAATGAAGAAGAAACGAAAGAAATCTCGAAAAGAAAGAAGACATCTTCTCTCTCGTTCTCTGCGCTGTCCCCGACCCCTCATAAAAACCTCGCCGACAAGAACAGAGCCTTCTACGCCCTCGTCTGAAAGAAGAGAAGAAAGAAAGAAAAGAAGAAGAAGAGGAAGAGAAAGAAGAGGAGGAAGAGAGAGAAGAGAAGAAGAAATACCTTTGTAATCTGAGAATAAGAAGACCTGTCATAATGAAAGATGTGGCTAAAAGATGAAGAAAAGAGAGAAGAAGAGGAAAGACTGTTAAGACGAAGAAGCCTGTGAGCGGATGACCTAAACGTAAGGCCTCGACAGCAAGCTGAGAGAGAGAGAGATCTCTCCGATCAATCTGGATTTCTTTATTCTCTCCAACAGCCACACTTACAGACAAGAGAGGTAAATGCCAGGCAATAAGACCTCCGTAAATGGAGAGAAATGCCATGAAAAGAATGAAAGAAAAACGAATGAAATACTCCAAGAGATCTACACTTGTCACTACACCTAATCTCTCAGCCACGGACATGTCGAAATCTTCTCTCCCACCCCCTAAGTCTTCTTTCTCATCTTGGAGGCTTCTTCTTCTTCTTCTTCCTCTTCTCTCGAATGAACACCCTGAGAAGCAAGGCGAAGGATCGGATGTACTGGAAGAAGAAACGACTAGAGGACGAAAGGAAGAAGAACAAGAGGAAGAGGAAGATGAAGAAGAAGAAGATGGAGAGGTGGAAGATGAAGAAGAAGAAGATTGCTTAGGATGAGGATAGTAGTAGATATAAGGAAAAGGTGAGACAACATCGTCCGAGACAGAAATTACTGGTGTACACGAAGGTGCCCGTGGTAATGAAGAAGAAGAAAAGGTCGTAGAAGTCTTTTCCTTCTTTCTTTCGCTTCTCCTGGGCGAAGACTTTGCAAAGACGAAGTAGAGGCATTGAGTAGCGAAGATGGAGAGAAGACAGTAAGAAAGAAAGGAGATTGCAGCCGATAAAGGATTTGCATGCACAACAGAAAAATGGATGAAAGAAACCATAAGAATCACGACGTAGACATCGACTAACTGATACTTACTTATGAATCTTAAAATCTTCATGAGCCGCACCCATAGCATATTACGATCGTATGTTCTTCTTCTTCTTCCCTTCATTGCTTCTCCTTTCCGTTCCTTGTCTCCCACGAATGAGATAGAAAGAGGAGAAAAAGAAGAAGAAGAAGCACTCAAAGGATCTTCTTCTCTTCTTCTTCTTGGAAAATCTTGCAGAGGTACGCACGAAGAAGAAGAAGAGGAAGAAAGACCAAAGGAAGACGGAGAACTCATTCCAGATGTCTTGTGGTTTGCCTCCTTCAGCTGATTTGTATGATATCTTCTTCTCTCCTCATCTAATGAGGTGTATGTACACCTCGGCCGTCTTCTTTGGCACATGTCCTTTTCAGACGCCCTAGAATAAGAACAGCTGCTACTACTTCCATCCAATCTCTCTTCACAAGTCTTATCATCTTCTTTCTTTCTTTTCTTCTCCTCCTCCTTCTCACCTTGGACCTCCATCCCTTCCTCTTCTTCTCTCCCTTCTTCTTCATCTTTTCTCCTACGTCGTATACAATCTCCACCGCCCTCTACTTCTCTATCCCCCCCTTCTTGTGTTTCTTCCCTGTCCTTTCTACCGCCATTAGCAGAA
>NW_027156157.1:5101-5309 GCF_002600585.1 Cystoisospora suis | reverse complement strand
GAAGAGAGAAAGCTTAAGGAAAGGTACAAAAAGAGAGAAGATAGCGATAAGAGATAGAGGAAGATAATTCTGCGCATCCCAGAGATTCTGAAGTGTATCGGGCATAGTCATCTTTTGCTCGAAGACATCCGCGCCTGGAAAGCTCACTGCACCCGCTGCCATACAGAGAGACAAACGAAGCGAGGCAAAAGAGTAGAAAATGAAGAAG
>NW_027156157.1:4022-4823 GCF_002600585.1 Cystoisospora suis | reverse complement strand
GTCAGAAAAGAGAAGAAGCGAGAGAGAGAGAAGAAAGGATGAACGGAAGAAGAAGAAGAGGAGAGAGAGACAACACACACAAGATGGTGGACTAAAAGAGAGAAGAAATGCAGCCTGTCTGTAATGAACGCCACGAAGGAAAGGGGGCAGATGAGTATCGTGAAGAAAACTCTTTATCACGACTAAAGAAAGAAGGTAGCTGGCTGTACGGATTCCTCTATAGTCTTTCTATGTCTCACGAGTCTGCCTATCGCTCCTCCATCTACGTCTTACTAGCTCCAAGCTTGTCTCTTCTCTATAGACATCTCTCAGTATCTTTATACTATGAAAGACGTGCAACGGACAACTTGAAATAGACACCTACATATACGTACATATATACAAACTAAGAGAAAGAAAGAGACAGAGAGAAGTAAATGTATATATATATATACATATATAGAGACACAGAGGTACGAGAGGATGCAACAGGCTGCAACCCTTCCTCTGCGCGCTATCTATTGTTTCTTTGTATGTTAGAGCTGTGTATATCATCGTCTTCTACGTATGACCCACCCTCACTCTCTATTCAAACAGAGATAGATAAATAGATAGAGAGAAAGATAGACTAAAGGAAGCCAACAGAGATATGAATCTATCTAGGAGAGAGTCTAAAGAAGCATACGTCACTCTGCATAGAGCTTTTTCTGCTTCAAAGAAAAACTACAAGAAGAGAAGAACACACGTCACTCTTGCTATCTATCTAAATATCTTTGATCTATCTTTAATCTATCTATCTATCTTTAATCAATATATCTATCT
>NW_027156157.1:0-3886 GCF_002600585.1 Cystoisospora suis | reverse complement strand
ATCTTCAATTTGTCTATCTATCTACCTTTCATCTATCCATTCTCAATGTGCCTATCAATGTTTAATCTATCTATCCTTAATCTATCTATCTTTAATCTATCTATGTCTTTCTTTCTCGCTTTCTCTTCCTCACTTCTCTTACCTTTGATCTCGACAATGGAAGCGAGAGCTCCATGGAGGAAGCAGCCATACGAGAGAAGAAAAAGGACAACTACACCTCCTCTCAGCCATCTCCCTAGACTACTAGTACTACTACTGGTCTCTTCAGCTTCTTCATCTACATCTGCATCCAGATCAGCTAATCTATACTCCTCCTCAAACTCTCTCTCTTCCTCTTCTTCCTCTTCTTCTCTCTCTTCTTCCGCTGTCTGTGCGTCTTCTTCTTGCAAGTGTAGATAATCATCCATCTTCTCAAAACACTCCGGACACTTCTTATCCCCAGCACAGCATCATCTTCTCCTTTAACTCTTCTCTCTCTCTTTCTCTTCTCTCTTTCTTTCTTTCCTCGAGCCTTGCCTAGACTTCCATCCAGTTCGTCAAGTAAGAGTCGTCTCTCCTATGAGGAGAAGAAAACAGAGGAGAGAAGAAAAAAGAAGAAGAGAAGATGAAGACTGCGAGGGAAGATTCCAATAGACTGGTGTAAGCGAACGAAAGAAAGAATTGAGAAGGAAGAATGGGAAGAAGGAAAGTTTGAGAGGTTGCTTCATCTAGAGAAAGGAAGCTCCGCGATGAGGAGAGAGACCTCCTCGGAGTCAAGATAGATCTTCTTTACCGCAGAAACACTGAGAGGAAGAATGAAGGCATTCAGGCTGTTGCTATTCATATCTCATCTTACATATATAGAGAGGTCTACATAGAATACAAGAGTCTATACTATTGCGTAAGATACCCATATGCACACGACGAACCAGAAGAAGAAGAAGGAAGGATGCCTTAGGAGACGGAAAGACAAGTGCGTCTATAGATATATATAGCTATACTCACATTATCAGATATACCTACATATACTCACGTATGTAGACATAAACATATATGTATATATATATCTACATACCAACATAGAGATCTGATGTGGAATAGGCAACTTCTGTACTGACGATACACCATATAAGGCTCTAGCGTCTTCTCCTTCTCTACGTTTCCCAGAGATCCGTATCGTTCAGATGAATGAAGACGATAAACAAGAGGGAAAAGAAGAAGACCAGATAGCAGAGGAAGAAAATGAGAAAACACTCTTGAGAAAGGTGACGAGAAAGAGGAATGCGTAGGAGAAAAGACCAGACACACACACTCACTTTGAACTTTCGGAAAGAAACAAGACAGCAGTCACTTGACTTTCTCCTTCTTCTTCTTCTTCTTCTCGTTACTCGATTCTACCTGATCATTCTCTCCCTCTCTATGCATTCATCTATCTGTCTTGCTTGGGTGTCTGATGAATTCACTTTAACATAAGAACACAGTCAATGCCTACCTTCAATACACTCTGAAGTTCAAGTGTATGTACACCCGACCCACATGTTGAGGGAGAGAAGGAGAGGGAATAGAAAAGAAAAAGAAGAAGATAACGACAGGGCCAATCAAGCGAAGGTAGAGATTCTCGTATGAAGGGCCTCGTAGATCTTCAATTCTCTTTCGCTAGCACCACAGAGAGCTTCGAAAAGCTCTTCTCTTCACGACGTTCCTAGTAATATGAAGAGGGGCATATACTCCGAGGAAAAGATGAAAGGGGTGTTTGATAGAGAAAACACCCGTTGTGAAGCAGAGACAACGAGGAAGAAAAGTCTGTTTCATACAAGAGGCGATACTAGGAAAGATAACAGAGGACTAAGTCTCGAGATGTTGCGTTAGTTGACTTGAAACAAATGAATGCTTCAGGACAGACGCGAGAGTTACGGTGTACGTACACCCCAACAAGGCTGTAGAGAAATAGACGACAGATCGGAGTCGCAGTTCTGTGTAAAATGGATTAGATACGTTAAGACAAAGAAAGTGAAGACCTAAAGAATGAAAGATCCACCAAGCAGAGAAGTTTAATAAGGGTGTATCGAATGATTTGACACAGAAAGTCACGACGAGAGAAGGAAGAAAAGAGAGCTTTTCTGACATGAACTAAAAGGATCAAAAGAATCTAAGCATGCAAGTTCATCACAGGTAGTACGGACTGAGTCTTTGTACAGTCAGTGTGTAGACGGACCGTGAGACTGAATGGTTCTGAGAGAAGAAGCCTTCTCTCCTAAATGACTAGATCAGACGGCTCTTACGGCAAGAGAGTTAAATGAGTGTTAAACACAATGGCTGTTCTGAAGAAAGAAGCAGAGCCAGTCCTATTGATTGACAAGGAGAACAACTCTCTAGAAGCGAATCAAGAAGAGAGACATAAACAGATCGAATCTATCTCATGCAGAAAGCATTGCACACAAGAGAAAGCTGCCCTTCTCAAGCACCGTCACAGAAGGAATGAATCGAAGGGCCAGAGCCTTTCCGTGAGAGCTAGGGCTAGTTGGGACCCTGTAAAGGAGTCTAGTTCTACCACGATGAACTACTGTAAACCTTAGTTAGAAAGAGGAGGAGCCAAGGAGACGCCCGAAGGTGTTCGCAAGGGAAAACTTGAGTGGAATCTCAATGCCAAGACACCTCTTTATACAAGAAAGGTTTTCTGCTGGTATTTCTTGCAAAGACGAAACATGAAGAAGAAAAAGAACAATAGAGAGGAGTTCACAGAAAAAAAATAATCCCTGTTCTCATGAAGGAGTGAATACCGCCGTTGACACCTACACCAAAGGTGAAAGGGCACTGGAGACGAACAGAAAGATGGATGGTAATAATAGAGAAGAATAGATGAGATTCACAAGAACACATGAGCTAGCTCATTAGTGAACCCGCTGGGAGAGTGATGGAAGCGTAAAGTCGGGAGTTGTTCTTCTTGACAAAGACCGTCAGATACTTCCTTCGTCAAGTTCGAAACACACATGCAAGCTAAGGAACGAACTCCCTTAAGTTCAAGTAGCTTTCTTCCCTCACTCGTGCACCTCACAAGAAACATCCCAGGGAAAGAGGGAGCTAGATAGATCAACGTGAGGTAGAGCCTTGCAACACCCGAGAGGTCCGACCCCGTCCGGAAAGGAGTTGAGAGAGAACTTGGAATAGAAAGGTCTTTCTCGATGCACTCAGTCATCAATGCTTCTTACAGAAAGTCTCACTCAAATGCTTTATCAAACACTCTGAAGAGGAATGAGGGAGAGTTAGATAGATGATGACGGGAGATCATGACTGACTGGCTAACTACGCGGGGAAGCGCTTCAAAAAGCCGTCTCCCCTGTTTCTCCCGTCAAGCCGGTAGGAAGGGGGGCGGAGTGTGCGAGAAGCGTCCAAGCACGCACACTGAGACATATCTTTCAGAAAAGTGACACTTGGTCTTCCTAATGCAATCCCTAGCGCTTAAAGAATGCCGTTTGCTCTTAATAGGCAATTAAGATAGTTGGACAAGTCAAAAAGAATATCACGTGGACGTCTTCGACTAGACCGCGAGGGGATTTTTCCCCTTCGTACCCGAAAGAGACGTCTGTCCGGTTGCCCCTGCCTGTACCTTCCGAGACAACAGAAAAGATACCTGGAGATGTTCATTTTGTGGTTCAGAAGAACCCTGCCTCCTTACCGCTACTGTGCAAGCTGAGTGTTGTGGGCTGCTGCCGCTAGCCTGTTGACGTGCAAACGCACATCAAAAACGCTTTCAACTCCCCACGTCTCGACTAGTCCGCGCGGGGGCGCTGAGGAATCTATGACTCGTGGAAGAAAGACCAGCAGGGAGGACGAAAGACGAATCTAACAGTAAACGCTCGCCGGCTGCAACGGTTTAGGTACGTAGCGGGGCGCGCCCAACACCGTG
>NW_027156156.1:810-982 GCF_002600585.1 Cystoisospora suis | reverse complement strand
CGATCTCAATGGCTCGGGCGGTCCTAACGCTTGACGCGCCTCTCTCCGTCTCTGCAGGCTTCCTCAAGGTTACTCTCACTTGCCGTGCCCGATGCTCCGACTGGAAACTCTTTCTTCTCGCGATTCCGTCCTCCTGCCCATCTAGGCATAAGTGTCGCGTCCGGGGTAATCT
>NW_027156156.1:0-181 GCF_002600585.1 Cystoisospora suis | reverse complement strand
TGCGTGTTTACTCTCTAATCGTGTTTTATTATTCTTACGCCTCTTTAAATGAGGCCGGACTCTAACTATTCCCCCTTTCTCCGGTCGTGTGTCTCTCTCAACCGGCCGGTCGTCCCGCCTCCCGGGGAGGTGTGGCTCCCCGTCACCTTCCCATTGCCCCTTCTAGGGCTAATTCTGGGGA
>NW_027156155.1:0-378 GCF_002600585.1 Cystoisospora suis | reverse complement strand
CGCCTCTGCGGGTCTCCTCAGGGCTGCTCTCGCTAGGCGTACTCGATGCTTCGGCTGGAACCTCTTCCTTCTCGCGATTCCGTCCTCCTGCCAATCTAGGCACATGTGTCGCGTCCGGGGTAATCGGGGTCTAACTCCCTCTGGGTACTCCCTGGTCGTTAGGCTGCTCTAGCAGCCCTCCGTGACTCCCTTGGGGTCTTTCGTGCCTATGGTTGGCCCGCAATTCGGACAACTCGAGCCGGTCGAACCTCTTCTCGGATCTACGCCTCCAGGTTGGCCTCAGATCAGGTCGGCGGCTATTATTCGGGCCGCGCTAGTCCCGAGGGGACCGCTAGGTTCCCCGGTCGGCCGTGCAGATCGCTCTGAGCATCGATCCCG
>NW_027156154.1:63587-63749 GCF_002600585.1 Cystoisospora suis | reverse complement strand
AGAGAACATTCTTCTCCCCCACCTCTTCCTTCTCCCCCTCCACCACCTCCTTCTTCTTCGTCATCGTCAGGCCCCTTCGTATCTACTAGTGACGAAAAGGCTTCTTCGGCTAGTAATCATTCTTTCTATCCGCCTCCTCGTATCATACATCTTGACGGCCAT
>NW_027156154.1:57030-63582 GCF_002600585.1 Cystoisospora suis | reverse complement strand
GAGCAGGAGGAGGAGAAGAGGAAAGTATGAAGAGTCTGTATACGAGCTCTCCGACTGGGGTCCAACATGAAGAAAGAAGAAATCTTCCTTTCCCCGGTGCGAAGCCTTCATCGGGGGGAAATTGTTTCTCAAGTATCCCTTCTCAATCTCTCCCGTCATCCATATCACGGCAAGACTATGGCCATAGTGAGAAGACGATGATGGAAGATTCTGTATCTCGATCACAGGGAGATTCTTACAGGATGAATTCTTCCATTACCATTCTCCCTCCCCCCTCTTTATCCTCTCATACTACTGGAGGGGAAAGGAATGAGAGATCTTCCTCTCTTTCTTCACCCCCTCCTCCTTCTTCTTCTCCTCTATCTTCGTCAGCAAGCAGACTAGAGACCTCTCCTAAAGAGATGAGTCAGATTGAAAGTCTTAGAGGAAGTGGAGATGCCCGATATCATGATAGATTTGACACTTCTTCTTTTCATTCGTCTTCTTACGATCAGCCTCCTTCTCATCTTTCTTATCCTCCTCAAGGAAACGAAAGAAAAGGCCCAAGTGTTTATCTACCAGCACAAAGAACGGAGAACATGACACCTTCTACAGCCGGGAACCAGAGATGCCAGGAGTCTTCTTATCCCCCAGAGACACCTCCCTCATTTCAAGGGAGAAGAGGTGGCGATGATGTTTGTGGGTCTCATGAACAGAATAGATGGAGTGGGGAGGGGGAGTCTTGGAGTTCTTATAATTCCCAATCTGGGGAAGGTTCATCTTCATCGTGTAATCTTCCTAAGTCTTCTCCGTCATCGTACGACTCCTTCACGGATCGTAGGTATACTCCTTCCTATCAACAGGGTGTATCGGCAGAACCTCAGGCGTTTGATATGAACCATAGCCCCTCTGTCTCAGGGACTGCATACACTTCTTCCTCATCTTTCTGCTCTTCCTCTCCTCTCTCGAATTCTTATTATTCTTCTTCTCCTCCTCCTTTGAGTCGTGTGATGTATTCTGATCGACTGTCTTCACCATATCAAGGAGATAGAAAAGACATGTCTTCCTCTTCTTCCTCTTATCTATTCTCTTCTCATACCAGCTGTAAGGCGGATCTTGACAGTCCTCCTTTCTCGCAAGGCTCCTCATCTTTTCGGCCGGAAGACTATCATACAGCATATGAGAAGAGACAGGGGGGTAGTAGGATCGAGGGAGGAGGAGACCAAGAAGCTTTCTATCGACAGAGAGAGTTATCTAACTTGAATGCCTATCCCTATGCATCGACCTCAGAGACGGCCTATGGGTATAATGACGGGGGTGATCAAAGGGAGAGAGGAGGGAGGATCATAAGAGAAGGAGACAATCATAGAGAAAGAGATGAAAAGACAGGTTCCTATGTGTATCTTGATCAAAGGGGAGAAGGTAGAGCGCGAGGAGAAGAAGGAAAAGAAGATCTATCGCAATGGAGAGAAGGAGGACAGTGGGGCTGGACTACCGATGGAATGACCTCAAGAGGAGATGAGAGAGAAGGCTACAGTTACTACTATTATAGTGATGCAAGATATATGGGAGAGAGGAATGAGAATGAAAGAGGAGGAGCAGGACGCGGAGACTATGATGAGATGTCTTCTTATATGCATTCTGACGGGCATCGGATAGATAGAGATTCCTCTCTAAACATGAGCCGGAACGGTGATATGAGTGTCTTCTCTGTTATGGTCTGCAATGTAAGTTGGAGAGACGAGAGAAAAGAGATCTGGTGACGGACAAAAACGAAAGGAAACTGCCTGTTTTGGGAGATCAAGAGACACGCTGATTCTCAGAGACACACCTTCGCATGCAGCCATGCAACGGGGAGTCTGCATGAACAAGTAGCTGGTAGAAAGATGTGTTGAACGACTTCTTACGCTTTGCTTAGGATACAAATAGACAGAGAGAGATCATTTACAGTGATTTTTCGCTGCGTCAGTATAGACGAGCATTATCCATATATATATATATAACGTGGCCTCTACATGGATTCCATCCGACTGCATGTATATCCCTCTACATCCTATCTACACTCGAGGTTGCATGCCCTTGTCTTCCTGTCTCTCCAGGTAGACTCTCTCTTTTTTAGATCAAACACTTCCAGATGCTACCTAGGTAGACAGCCTTATCTTGACTCGTGAGGGCTTTACATTTCTAAATGTGTCTTTCCTCACGCGTGCAAGAGATAGAGGGCAGGAGAAGAGAGTCTCGAGAAGAGTGTCATGAAGTGGACCTAGGGATGTATGTGTGGATAGTGTATATCTGTCTGTATGTTCGTCTTTCAAATGACTCACCAGTCTCTCTGCTTTCTCTCTTTGTGTTGTTCTTGTCTTCTACAAGAGGAGAGAAAGAATGCATATATATGTATACCCAGGTGCCATCCATGTACACGGGTCAGAAGGAGACTATGGCGAGACGTAAGAATCTCTCCTATGATACTCCGTCTACTCCCTTAGCTGTTTTCGTGCTCGGCTGCTTTCTGCCTACATATTCATTAATCAGGAGAGATGATCTTCAAGGAGATTATGGAGTAGACGAGAGATGAGAGAGAGCTCTATCATCCATTCCTGCAGAACCACGGACCATTGAAGTCTGTCTACGTGTATGTAACGTTTTGCTTCTTTCCTATGACGGAGTCTTGCCCATGCATACTTAGACAGAGAGAGAGAGAAAAGATTTCCACAGATAATAGAGATGGTAGTGACTGAAGCCTCTGGCTTTTCTCTTCTCACCGAGAGGAGAATCTTCACATTTCTTTGCTTTCTTCGCTTTTCTTTCTTCCTTCTTTTCTTCTTGATCTTCTCCATCTGTCTGTTTGTCTGTCTATTGTGCACTAGGTACCTACGAATCTTACAGCCTCAGATATAGCCAAGTGCTTCAGCTGCGTTGCTCCAGTTGTTCGTTCAGATCCTCTCCTCACTAGTGAGGTAAGAAAACAGCCGCTCGGCCCTTAAAAGACTCACTGGAAGTAGTAAGGAAGCTGCGAGAGGAATGAAGGATCAAGAAGATCATAGAGAAGGAAAGTGAAAGAAACGGAGAGAGAAAAAAGAGAAGAAAGCGAAAGGCAAGATAGATAGATAGATAGATAATGAGGAAGACCCGGGAGATAGGGGAGGACTCTACCAGTGGGGGTACTCTTCCTGTCTCGACTGTCGAGTGTCTCTTTATGGTAGGAACAAGAGGACCCACTTAGGATGATAATAACGATAAGAAGAAGAGGAGTAGAAAAGCATCCATGTGTCTATGTATATATATATAGGTATGCGTGTAGAGGACCAAGCTAAACGTCAACAGATAGATAAGACCTCCTTCCCCTCTTATTATGGAGCTGCGCATGTGTAAGTTGCGAATGAGGAGTCTCGACTCCAGCAGATTAAAGGCAAGACAGGAAGAAGGAAGCAAGGAAGGAAGGCTTTGCATAGGTATCTGAGGTTGGCATCCGTCAGAGTGACGTTCTTTGATATCGATTGTCTGTGAGCGTGGCGGTAGGCGTAAGAAGATTCGTGACTTCTACACTTACTTCTTCTTGCTTTTCTCTCTCTCTTCTTCAAGTAAAGGAGAAGGTACCACTTGGTCAGTATAGTATTAGGCAGAGGATATCTAGATACTTCTTCTATGTGTATCTGTATATGCAGAGAAAGAGATGTTTGTTGAGTGTTTACTGTTGTTCTTCTCTTTCTTCTTTACTTTACTTCTCTGTGTCCTTTGCCTCTTCTTCTTCTGTAGGGAAATCATACAGGTCGAGTTTGCGTCGGCTATGCAACCCGTGAAGCCGCGGCTACAGCTGCTCGTAGGTCTTTATTAATTAGCAGGCGGGAGTAAAGCAGTGCAGACAAACAGGAGGTTCTCAACGAAGAAGAGGAAGAATCTCTTATGAGCATGTATCCTTACAGTAGAAGAAGAAGAAAGAAGAATATAGGGATAGTATCTACCCTTTTTATGTATATATGAAACCTCTTTTCAGTGGAACGTCACTCAATATATGTGAGAGATGTATGGACCTACACGCCAACCACTTTGAAGCGTTGATATATGTATGGGGCACTCAATGTATACTGTCCAAGCATAGATGCATGCATATAGGTATATGCTTAGATAGTGAAAACTGCACATTGACGTGTACGATCCAAGTAGATCAGAAAGTCAAATGCTGATCTGAGAGGAGAACACGCAATGCGCTTCTGCTATGCCATGTACTACGTCTAATAGAGAACTCCAGAAATGAATGAGGAAGAAGAATAAGGAAATCTCCACCCCTTGTTGGTGACAGGTGTATCGTCAGACAATCTACCTTACTTCAGTGGTTGTCGTTCAACGACATCTACATCGTCTCCTCCGGGTCTCCTTTTCTTTAGATCTAATCGTTTTTGCAAACAGCTCGCAAGTCCCTCATGTATGTCCAACGTCATATCTAGTTACATTCTCGCACTACCCCTGTATCTACATATATATCTACAGATGTACATGTGTATGCAAGTGGCGACATCTTACATGCATATGTCTATATCTAGATAGTTTTGTCTACAGTAGGACCTTAGGGGGAAGTGGCAAAAGGATGTGAGGGCTATAGCTTTTGCTTCTAGTCCAAGATAAGAAGCCCGTGCATGTGATACTCTTCTTCGCTCCACCTGTGATAAGATTCTCTCTGTATGTATACAGCTGTATGATGTAGAGAGAGAGTCGGATATGTTCTGTCTTACTCTTCAAATGCCCAGTGTGTGTAGGACTGATGTATCATGTCTCTGAGTCCCTCAGTCATGTGTAGATCGGACGCATTATGTGTATGAAGTCGTTGACGTCTTCTTTCTCTTTTCTATTCCTTTCTTTCTTTCTCCTTCCTCAGAGCAATTTGATGGAGGTCATTTGAACGGAAATACAATCCGAGTATTTCTTGATTCCATGTAGATACACCTCAAAAGAATGAGAAGATGGATCTCTGTCCGCAGTTTCTCTCTGTCTTGATGAGCGGTAAAATAACAATTTGTCAATTCACAGTGTAAGCAAGGATCTTCAAGTTTATCTGAAAGAGAAAAGTTTGAACGAATCGCTTCAGAAGGCACACATAGATCATGTAGAGAGATGAAGAAGAAAAAGATCCATTCTTTCTCATATGTTGTCACAGTAGAGGACACTCTATACGTATGGGAGATGTTTCTATATGAATGATCTGAGGTTGTTCTTCAAATGTGTCTCTCTCTCTCTGGAAGGAAGGAAAGAGCGAAAAGAGAGGGAGATATACGTGAATAGAGCGTTCAAGATGATGAAGAAACAAGGTTGTTTACTATCAGATGTATAGAAATTGCCTCTATAGTGATATACATACCCTTTCAATTGGGAGGCTGGATGGGCAAGCGAAGAGAAGGGAAGTAAAAAGAAGATATCGAAATGAGTTATTTTTGTAGTGTAGGAGAGTCCCCACAGCGCTCGATGAGGTTATCATGGATTTCTTTAAGATGGCTTTTTGAATGAAACAAGTAAGACGAAGAACAAAAAACAGAAAGCGTGTTCATGAAGAATGGTAAATGATCGAGAGAAGAAAAGGGAAGTGATAAAAATAGCTTTGATTCCTTTTCATGAGAAACAAGGATTGAAACAACCATTCTCGTTTCCAGAAAGAAGTTCAAGTGACGGCGGCTGAACGAGGAGCATACCCGAAGAGGTATCGAAGGGAAATAGAGGGGAGAGGTAATACGAGCACTTTAAGAAGGAACGAAAGAAAGATGCGAGTGACGCTACTCATTGTTTGATGTAGGCTATCCAATAGTATTCAGTAGCAATAGATATCTGCCGGCATATTTGTCATCCACACGTAAAGGAATGCGCGTCAAGCTTTGATGTCTGTATGGTTGCGGTGCACATGCAACTTTTCTACATATGAGAGGAGAACAAGAAGAGCGCGGGGGTTAAGAAGAGTAGCCAGGTAGAGGACTGAGGGTTCTTGATTTTGGCTTTTTGTGTTTATCAGTTCTTTTGGCGAATCGGCTGAAAAGCTTTCTCTCTCGTTCTCTTGAAATCCCACATCGGGGTGATCAGTAAACAATGTGTCCATGAGAAAAACTGTACGGGAGGTCTCCTAAAGGGCGGTACGAGGCCTGATTGATTGGTTCAGAAACTACTGAAAGACAAAGCACCGACCTCACGCAGTAGTGGAAGGGTAGTCATGTGCATGTGCAGAGAAATAGAAGGAGCGAGACAGATCACACTGTCCTACGAAGGGCTAGAGGGGAAGCCACGAGATGAATATTGAAACCCTACGTCAGGATGGCATTTTGTCTCGGGTGTACGTACACGATGTAGAAGTCGATGTCCGATGTCAGTAAACAGTACATCCGCTTGTAATTTCGCCGAACGAAATACACAGGGACAGTAATCCATGCCGGGTGACATACATGGGGATGCACCCCGCCCATCTCAGGTGTACCAACACCGCGGTGCAGTCGGCTCCACATATGTTGCACATGCACCGCGCTGGCACACCACGTGGGGTGTACATACACTGCGCTGGCACACCACGTGGGGCGTACATACACTGCGCTGGCACAC
>NW_027156154.1:56705-56967 GCF_002600585.1 Cystoisospora suis | reverse complement strand
TACACTGCGCTGGCACACCACTGCGGGTGTACATACACGGCGATGGTCGTCCACGTCGGCTGTACATACACCGTCCTGGTCGTCCACGGGGCCACTCCTGGTGTACGTACAACATGCTGGTGGTCCACGCCGGCTGTACATACACCGCGCTGGCAGTCGGCGTCGGCTGTACATCCACGTCGCTGGCACTCCATGACCGGTGCACGTACACCGCGTTGAACCGCGGTCTACATCCGGTGTACATACACCGCGCTGGCACTCC
>NW_027156154.1:53661-56092 GCF_002600585.1 Cystoisospora suis | reverse complement strand
GCGCTGGCACTCCATGTCGGGTGCACCAACACGGCGCTGCAACCACTCCATGCCGGGGGTCCACCACGGCTGTCGTTCTCGTCTTGTATACTTACACCATGCTAGTAGTCCGTGTCGGCTGGCCGTACATCGCGGTAGTAATCTGTGTCGGTGTACGTATACCACGACCGCAGGCGATGTCGGGTGCACACAGACAATACTCCCGAGAGTAGCCCAGTACACCATTCTAGTAATCCACGTCGGGCGCGCATACACAGGTCAGCAAACCTTTTGCCGGGAGATCATACACAGGGCTGACTGACAGTGCCGCGTGTATGCGCACCCTTTAATGGTTCAGGTGGCGTGTGCGTACACTACTGCACAGACTCTCACCTCCAATTTTAGGGTAAGTTAAATTCGAGACTTCAATTTCTTTCCAAAACTTATCTCTTATTATTTTGCTCCTCTCCTGCCATGCGAGAGAGAGACCACAACGCATGCCCTCTTTCGATAAGAGAAAAAGGAAAAGGAGAGAGACAGCAAAACAAGAAGGTAGGCCTTGTGCATGTGTTTAGATGTGTGTTGGGTTCTAAGTTGGCAAGTCTATTCCCGTATGAGTCTCAAGGAACGGTATGGGAAGAAATCGTGCTCAGCAGCACTCTTCTTCATTGGGAAAGCCACTTTCTTTGTTTGTTAATTGCCGTGCATAAAAACAGAGAACAGAACAAGAGGAGGAAGCAAGAGGAAAACAGAGGGAGAGAAACAGAGGACTAAGGAGGAGTGGTTTGCTCTTCAAACTGGTCCTGTAGCGGCCGGCAACTGGAGTCACCCGTTTATAAGCCGTGCCAGTCAATATGTACTAGTAGGGGGGTGGTGGTAGTCACATGATGTATATATCTAGCAAGTATACGTAATGAATTTTTCCAAGCTGAGAGAGGATGTTTTCTTTTTTTGTTGTGTCGGGTTGTTGTTATGGGTATTGTATGATGGATGGATTTACTTCTTCTTTGGTAAATTGATGTGTCTGTTCTTGCTCGTTTTCACTTTTCACCATCTTTTCGTTTTTTCTCTTCTCAGCGTCAAGAGTGAGAAGAAGAGAGAAAGAAGAGAAACATAGATAGCAGCAGCATTACGGGTTCAAAGCCATCAATACTTTTTTAGAGAGAAGAGTAAATCGTACACATAGAAGAAGAAGGTTTCGACAACGGACAACATCAGTCGCCATCATCCTCCTTCTTCACCTTCTTCTTTCTTTTTCTTGACGAGGATACTTTTCTTCTCCTTTTTTACACTTTTCTTCTTTTCTTCTCATTAAACCTTTTTCATTTCCTCTTCTTCTGTTACCTTTCGTTTGCGTCAACAGAGAAGAGAGAACAACGTTGATGTTTTCCATCCTCGTCGTCGTCATCATCATCTGCATTGGTGTTCTCCTTCCTCCTCTTTAAGATTCAAACCCGTCGTCACTTGCATACACAAATTCGTTCCTTCTTTTATCTTCTTTTCATTGAAATCCCAGTTAAAGAAACAAAAACGCTCTTTCTTTTTCTTCTTTATCCTTCTCTTTCTCTCCTTGATTCTCCATCACTCAATCACCACTCAGTCAAAATTGTCTAAAGCGAATGGCCAATTCGTTTTTGAAGTAAAAAGTGAAGAAGTCTCGCCGTTTTCTCTTTTCTTCCCCTTCTTTTTCTTCAATTCTTTCTCTCTTCAACTCCATGTTAAGAAGGATACGCTCATCCCCCCCCTCTCCCCTCAATACAGCATAGAAACAAACAAGACATCGACGGCATCCAAAAAACAGCTTCTTCTCTCTTTCTTTCTCTCCCTTCTTTCTTTCTCTCCCTTCCACACGGTTTTATTTTCTCTTCTTCTCATCTTGTTTGTTCGGAACAACTACAGACATATATATATATATATATACAGTCAGTCAAAAAAAAAGCCATTCCTCTCTTCTTTCTTCTTTCTCGTATTCACTCATTCATTTAGATACGCTCACTGTAGTCAGTTATTCTCAAGAGAAGGAAGGTCTCGAGACAACTCTATCTACTTCATATGCATCATCTCTCTCATTCATTCTCGATCTCCTTTCGGTGTTCTTGTCTTTCTTTCTCTTGTTCTCTCCTTTCCTTTCATGAGGGGGAGGAGAAGAACTCTTGAATGAATGTCCGTGAAGGAAGTGAATAAACAGACTTTTTTCCTTTCTCGATGATTGACCACTTCATCGAGTACTGCTTTTGTCAAGAAACCAAAAAGGACTCAAAAGATTGAGTGAGGACAACAGGAAGGGGCCTTTTCTTTCTGCATGAGGGGCAAGTACGCTCTTCTACTTGTTCTTCCTGGGGGATTGCTCCGTATACCTACATACATGCGTCGACACATAGAGTCATTCATTCCTTCTTTGTTGTTAGGCAAGAGAAGGACACATTTTCGAGAAAGAGAGAGAGAGAAAGGG
>NW_027156154.1:52613-53251 GCF_002600585.1 Cystoisospora suis | reverse complement strand
GAAGAAGAAGAACAACAACAAGGCATTCCTTCCTTCTCTTTGTATCAGACATCTCTGTTGAATTTTTCTCTTTAACGTTGGTCTCCTCTTCTTTTGCTCATGCTTGGAACCAACTATGTCCTCTTCACTTTCTGTCGATATTCTTTTACATAGACTTTCAGTAGATCTGGCTATCGAAATGCTACGTATGGTGGTACGTGTAGATAGATACATATCTACATATACAGATATATATCTCTGTATATATACATATGACGTATTCTACGGTGTACATGGCTATTGCTATTGCATTTGTTTCTGTGTCTTCTTGTCAGTCCCTTTTTTGGACTTGTAGATCTCGTCGTCCTATTTATCTATTCTAACTCAGTACAAACATATATGCATACATATATATATGTATATATGTATTATATATGATGGAAACTTGTGTAAAATCTTGTTCACGGAAGAGAGAGAGAGACTGTTTAATTTCTTATCTTGGGGAGGATGACAGAGAGCCTCATTCCGATGTCTTCCTTTCTCTTTCTTCATGTCTCTTCTCTTCACTCCTTTCTTCGTTCTCTGTCTCTCGTATCTTTCTCTGTTCTACTCGTCTCTCTTTTTCTCATTCCTCTCCTCTTCTTTTCTCTTTTTCTTCT
>NW_027156154.1:0-52490 GCF_002600585.1 Cystoisospora suis | reverse complement strand
AAGAAAGAACTCGTTCGTCATCTTCATTCGCTTTATCTTCATCTTTCCTTCAACTTCATCTTTCTCTCATTTAAAAAGAAGAAAAGTATTAGAACTTCTCCCTCTTCTTCCAGAAAGAAACAAACTCTGAAAGATTCCATAGAGTTCGACAGCATGCTTTTCCCTGTATCTACAGTAGAGTCGATACACACAGCGTTCTTAATCTTCTTCTTTTATTTCTTCTTCTCCCTCTTCCTCTACGTTTCAACGACTTAGCTAGCACTACTGCTTCGTCTCTTCTGATCGAGATTCTTCAAGTCTCTCCATAGAAACAGACACCTCGTAAGACAGGAAAAAGATAAAAAGAATTGCCGTCTCTCACACAGAATGGAAATTAGTTTAAAAAGTTTTTTTAGGTAGAGCTAGGTTGTTCTTCTCGTTTCTCTTCTCGTCTCTCTTCTTCATCTATCTCTCTAAAATGAGTCAAAAGCATCTGTGAAAACAAAGGAAGTTGGTCTTACACGTTGCGAAGTCTTCTCTCTGAACGTCTTCGCATGCGTGCATGCATCAGTCGACGTCTCTTCTTCGAGCTTTCTAGTTGATTAAAGAGAAGTTCTCTGAATTTCTCTCCCCCAGCATTCCATCATCGTTGTTTGTATTTGACCTCATCCGTTTTTCTTTTCTTTCTTTTCTTTCTTGTAGAACAGAGAAAGTCCAAAAAAGTTCTTCTGCCGTTTTTTCATTAATAAAAAAAAAAGGTAGTTAACAGTTTTTTTCTAAAGAGCTCAAAGAGAGAGAGAGAGAGGGAAGAAAGGAGAAAAGGAGAGGTGAAGGAAAAGAAGAAGAAAGGAGAGGAGAGTGAAGATACAGACAAGACGGTCACTTGAGGAAGATCCCTGTTTTCTCTCTTTTTTCTCTTTCTGTGTCTCTTCTTCTCGTTGGGAAGAAGAGATGAGAGAAGCTGGTGGATCCACGCGAGATTGATGTGCGTGAGGAGTAAGGAGAAGATTTCTCTGGAGTTCTCTCTTTCTTGTTGTCGTGAAGAACCTCGAGCCCTTGACGTAGTAGAGAGACAGGAAGCTCGCTGTCCTCTCCAGGGGGCGTCGTTTTTTTCTTCTCTTAGATATTCTCCTTCTTGCCTTTCTCTTCACCATACCCGAGGAGAGGAACGGGTTGGCTTTTTTCTTCCTATTCTCGCGTCATTTCTTGTTGCTAGAAGGTATGGTGTATGAGTGTGTGTAAAGAGAAAAGAAGACGAGACATCTTCATTCTCAAGCAAGGCGGACGCCTTGTAGTCGAGTATTCTTTCAGGTTGTGGCTGATCGCAACAGATGAGAAGAAGTGGGTCTGTACAAGAAGAGGAGTTGATCATTATGTGAGGAGGGAAAGGAATTAGAAGAGAAGAGAGAAGTACAGCCACGATGATGACCATGTGAATTAAGAGAAGAGTAAAGAAGAAGGAGCGGAATAAACAGACAGAAAGGAGATTAAGTGCCAGTTCCTTCCTTTCTAAAGGAAGTCGGTCCCTCTCCCGGTAAAAAGAGTTCGATCTTCGTCAGGACTTCTTCACTCCTCTTTTTTCGCCACCCTAATCAAAAAAGTTCAAGTGTATGTACAGCTGGCACGACGAGGCAGGGCTGTGTTCTGCTGTCTCCTCTCTCTCTCATTTTGATCTTGGCTTCTTTCCTTGTTTCAGCAGGGACTAGGGCGAGATCTTATTCTAATACATCGGAGTGACAAGCTGAGAATCTTTCTCTCTTGGTCGTTTTAAGAGGGTTTCGCAGGCATCTTTTCTTCTGCTTAGTGGGTCTCGGAGTGTATATCTGCTTTCAGATCTCTTCTTTCTTCCCCCCTCAACGTTCTTCTCCTCCGGGTGTCTCCTTGAGGCGTGAGCCGTCTCTTTCTTTCTTGTCTGTTCTCTCCAGTGTTCCATTCCCTCTTCCTTGGCGTCTCTTTTTTCTTTGCTTTTTGTCTCATCAAGGAGCTAGAGAGAGGTATCAAAAGAAACACCAGTTTTCTTGTGGGGAAGAGAGTCTTGTCTTTTCCCTGTGTATATACAAGTAGATCCATCTCTCTCTCAAGGTGAAGAGCGCTGTCGAAGGTACGACAAAAGACGACTGCAGATCTAGTCTTTTTGTGACTTTGTATTATGATGGAAGAAGAAGAAGAGGAGTGCTTGGCTGTTCGTAATTCTTCTTCTTGTTCCTCTCCTTCTCATCCTCCTCCTTCTCCTCTCTTGACTGATGGCTCTCCAGACTCTCACGTACAGGGTCCAGGTAGTAGTAATAGCAGTGTCTCACTAGGAAGAGAAGAGACGGATTCAACAGTAGGAGGAGTCGATTTGACTATCCTTCCGATGTCCAATGAAACAGCTCGAGGAGGACGGGGACCAGAACGCCTCACCATGTCTTACTACCAAGAAAGTCATGTGGTTGGCTCCCCTAGTAGTAACAGTAGTCGTCGTGTTCCAAGGGCCTATGAAGAAGAGATGAAGAGGCTGGGTGATATGTGTAAGAGGAGTCATCTTGCAACGTATTCAGACTCTTCAGTACTCCATCATACATCTCCAGGAGAATGCTCACTACGGGAGGGCATTACGGGAGCCCGATTCTCTACTCCTCAAGAGAAAGAGAGAAGTCAAAGTGAAGGGAAAGATGACACTTTCTCTTCTCTTCTTTTAGCAGAGGAGACAACTGCTCCTTCTTCGTCGTCATTCGATTCGGTAGGCAAACCAGTGGAGGAGGGTGAACATCCAGGGGCGCTAAAGGATGAAGCGTCTTCTTCTCTAAGACAAGAAGGCAGAGGAGGACCATTGAGAAGAGGTCTTTCTGACTGTAAGGGGGTTCCAGGAAGCAGTTCTGTGCTCTCAGCCAATTCGGTGGACGAGGTAGTCAGTGGAAGAAATACGGGGGAAGCTTCAGGAGGGGAAAAAGATGATCGGGGATGTTCTTCATCTGCCTGTTGTACGCGGCCTGAGAGAAGAGTCCGGTGTACATACACCCCATCGGATCATATAGGGATGGAAAAAGGATGTCCCAGTGTGCAACAGCAGGTGGAGGAAAAAGAAGCGTCAAAGGAAGAGAAACGAATGAAGTCATATCTCAGAGAAGGAGGAGAAAAGACAACAGTTGTCGAACCCTCCGTATCTTCTTCTTCGTGTCATCTTTTATCTTCTCCAGGTGTTAACCTTTCGTCTCCAAGATTATCGCCACGAATCTGTCTCGATTCTATCCCAAGTCATCTTACTGTTTCTTCATCCAGCGGGGTACGTGACTATTCTGACCACCCCGGGTTTGAAGAGCCTGTAGGCATCATTGAGCCTAAGTCTATAGTTCTATCACCATCACGCCGATCTCCTCGTAGTCCTCGTCAAACTTCTCATGAACAAGCGAGGGAGCGGGGCGAATCGTCATCAGCTGCTGCCGTATCTCTTCCTGATAAAACTTCGCCTCACGTCGGTACCTCTCACTCGCCTTTCTCCTCTTCATGCTCGTCTTCCTCTTCTTCCTGCGCTGTTTCTTCTTCTTCCCGACGTGGAATGACAAGTGCTTCAGGTGCATGTACACCTGGGCATTGTACTCCACCGTCTTCCTCTCCGTCTTCTTCTCGATGTTGCTGCCCTTGCACGGGCGGCGGCGAAAGTAACTTTCATCATACCGGTCATTCTCCTCGCTCAAATAGAAGGGAGACAGAAGATCGAGACTTCGTATCCTCTTCATCGTCAGTTTGTTGTTCTAGCAGTGCTAGAGATCCATCAGAGATCACACAGTCAGAGTCTACAGATAGGCATTCAGAGATATCTATACAAGGAGGGGGAATGGCTCTCCCGTCGAGTATGGACTCGGTCGTATCTCCATCTCCGATGCGACTGGGAGAAGATCAAGAGATGACGAAGGATGAGAGAACAAGAAGAACAAGGAGTCTTTCTCGGAGCGATACTGAGCAGAATGAGAAGGACGACGTCGCTTCCTCTTCTTCACCTCCGTCTTCGTCTTTCGCTTCCTCTCCTCGGTCATCTTCTTTCTCTTCTTCTCCTCCTCCGCCTTGTTCTTCCTGTTCCTCTGCTCCTCCGTCATCTTCTTCCTCCTCGTCCTCTTCTTCTCACGTCCAGTCTAATTGCAATGCTAGAGACAGGACAGACGATCTGGAGGAGCGAAGTTCCATCAAAGAACGACCTAGCCATTGTGAAGAGAGGAGGAAGTCCACTGACGTTCCTATCAAGAATGTCTTGCATGTTGCCGTTTCCTTGCCGGCTGTTACCGAGGGACAGGATACGAATCCCCCCCTGTCAGAAGGCAGTGATATGTCTCACAAGCCACGTGAAGCTGAGAATATTAAGAGAGGTGAGGACATAGATTCATGCTCTACTGAACAGCTCTCCTGTCATGCCGATGAAAAGAAAAGTGGAGAGGTTTTCCAGTCGACAGATGCTGTAGAGATCGCTGGTCTCTATCAACGCCCACGCACTCAGGCCTTGCTAGCCTCTCGGTACTTGTTTTTCCCTCGTCCTTTGTCATGTACACTCTCCTCACCATTTTCTTCAGCATCATCATGCTTCTCTAGTCAGTCTGCAACGGGTGAGGAGGTGAAGATTTCTATCACCCCTGACAGAAGTGAAGAAGACGTGAGACGAAAGAGTCAGGTGTGTAGTCCACCAGACGGAAAGAGGAAAGTAGAAGAAGCATCACGAGAGGGTATGTATACTCAAGCTGAGATAAAACGTAAAGACTCACCTTCTACACATTCTCAGTCCATCCTTGAGGGTTCAGAAACCTCCGTCATCTTGTCAAGTTGCTATACTCCGTCAGCATCTCCTCGTATCTCTCCATCGTGCACATCGCCTCCTCCTCATCATGCCGGCCTCACATCGAGATGTCGGGACGACGGGGGGTCATGGGGTAAAGAGGGAGGAAGAGAATCTTCTGCTCTTTCTTCAGCTGAGATGGGTGAAGAGAAGAACTCTCTCATAGGCGGACATGGTCTTGAGGAGAAAAAAGAGGAAGAGGTCCGGAATTTAACACCTTGTCACCATGTTGGCAATCCTTCTGTTCTTTATAGTAGTCCACGTGAGGAACTGAGTCTAGGGGGAGCACCCGCACTCCGCTCTAGCAGCAATAGCCCTTCTCCTAGCTCGGGTGATCATCGAAGTAGTAGAGGAGAGCTCTCGACAGGATCAGCTGGTGTGAGTACTCCTCTCAGTGGCGGACGCGCGGGCGTTATGAAAGATACTTCTTCGGATAGTGGAGAGAACTTGTTGGTATCTTCTGAAGAAAACGGAAAAGCGCTCTTTGATTCGAGTAGACGTGCTGGCCCCATAGATATGAAGCCTTCTGTAAGGTCTCCCCCCTCACAAGGAATCGTAAGCGGGAGTGTGTCAGTGTGCGCCACCGGTAGTAGCAGTAGTAGTGGGGTGGATAGTATGAGTAGTAACTCTGGTCGAGGGGAGTCTTCTACAACTTCATCTTCTCCTCTTCCTCCTGGTCGACCACGTTTCCCCAGTGATACAGCCGAGGAGTCATGTCTTCCTGCGTCACGAGGCGAAGAAGCGACACCAGACTGTCGCGACGTGTCCTTCATCTACTCAACGAAAAAGGATTATGTTTGTGCAGCTATCCATGCTTCTTCCAAGGGTTCAGCAAGTCAATCACCTCGGAAGCATTGGGTAGAGAACGAAGGGGGTCATGAGGGAAGTGAAGAAGGACGACAAAGGCAGTGGCCGCCGCATATGACGGGGGAGAGCGGGGGAGGACAGGAGACTGAGGTAGCCCAGTGTCGATCTCAGCCAATAGAGGAAGAGAGAAACATGAAGAAGGGTGGTGATGTTCGTAATGGCGCGTCGAGCTTTCCACAAGAAGACGAAGAAGATCTCCAATCGAATCAGAAAGTGTTTATTCGAGAGCGAGAAGGAGATATGTTTAAGGAGGAGAAGGAGAAGGATGGTAGTAGGGATTTTCCAGGGAATCCTGATGAGTTTCTTCTTTCTTCTGGGTCTGTCCCTCAAAAGGCAGATGAGAAAAGAGCCCACATGGACGTCAGACTTGTCTCCTCAGATGGAGATGAAAGTGATCAAAGGTGTGGTAGGCTTACGACTACATCTAGTATTTCTTTACAACAGGGGGCGTCCGTTTGTCAAGCACAATCGTCGTCGATGTCCCCACATTCAGGTGCTTCTGTCTTGCCTCTTCAGCCACAAGGTGGAACGGAAGGAGGAGCTCTCACTTCTTCCTCTTACCCAGGCTCGTTGGTATCTGGGGCTCGGAGTCAAGATACTGAAGAAGGTAGGCTTAGTAACAATGCAGCAGTCACTCTTTCATCATCCTCATCGGCTTTTTGTACAGCTGCTCCTCTCTTAGAAGACCTTAACAGGGGAGTTCCTTCTTCGGATGGTCCTTGTCAAGCATCTCATACACCACCACCATCTATACCTTCTCTACTACATGTGATTGAGGAAGGGAGGCAGCAACAACGAAGTACATGTTCTCCCCTGTCAGAGGAGCCCCCTGTGATCACACCCATTCCTACGTCGTCTTCTTTTCATACCCCCCGTGAATGCTGGACAGGAGATGGATGTGCCGAAGAGATGGGACAGTTACACGGTGGAAGAGGGGGAGGAGGAGGAACTGAGCCAACGAATGTTTCTTCTTCTGCTCCACTTAGTCGAGATGCTAGCGGTGGTTTAGAGGACTGTGTAGATGGGTATATAATAGGCGGGTTATCTTCTTCTGGCTGTCCCCACGGGTCTCCTTCAGATAGTGGGTCTGAGAGCAGTGCAACAGAGAAAGAACACCAGCAGCGGCAGGGGAGGAATAGTCCCTTTCATGTTTCAGGGGGTGATGACTGGAGAAGCGAACCGTCACTTAATTTCAACGCGAAGTCGAGTACATCGCGTAGAACGGGACAAAGCGAAGGGAGAGAAGGAGAAGAAGAACAAGAGCGAGAAAGAAGAGAAACAAGAAGCCACGATATAGAGATCACGCATATGGAAAGGGGTGTGGAGATGGATGATAGAGATTCGTTATGTAAAGGATGTAGACAAAGTGAAGCAGAAGGCAACTTCTGTGACGATAAGGAGGTCGCCTGTTCGGGCAACTTTCTAGCTGCGGATGAAGATCAAAGTAGGGACAGCGATGAACCGGTAAGGGGGGAGGCGGTAGACAGTGGAAGAAGAACGTTTGGTGGTGACATACTGATTGAAGATAGAAGCCTTGTGAAAGCAGCTGCAGGGTCAGATGCCGTACACGGGCATGGACCGCTAGTTCAATCCGAGTCAGAAGAAAGAACAGAGGGGAGTACGATATTCCTGGTGGATGAAGATGCAGGGAAGAAGGACAGTGAAAACGGCTTCCACATACAGGACGGCAGGAGCGACTGGAACGCACCTCACAGCGGACTCTCCGCAGGTGCCTGCTCTTCGGCAGGAATAGAGAAAGCAGCAGCAGTGAGTCTAAGAACTGCAGTGAAGAGGCAGTCACAGTCTAACGAGTCTTGTCTTAGTAAAGATGACGATATGGAAGGAGACAAGTGTATGTTGGCATCACATGAGAGCCTTGACAGGAGAAGCAGATCATCTCCTCCTATCCTTACAGGGGGTGAAAAGAACTCGGTGGTAGGTGGTGAGGTTTCCCTGGAAAGGAAAGAAGGTATTCTGACGGTATCCTCTTCTTCCACCTCGCCTTCACGTCTTCAACCGTCCTGCAGTCTCTCTCCGTGTTCGAATGATCGTTCGCCGCGTGAGGGATCTAGTAGCGGTGAGGCAGGTATTCTAGTAGAAGGACAGGACAGTCGTAATGCGTTTCTCTTAGAAGGAAGTGTGGAAGCAGCAGATCACGATTCCGAAGAGAAACAGATGATTCGTCACGGGGAATTTCCTGCGTGCCATCGCTATGTGCCCTCTAATGAAGTTGATGATTCGCAAGGGCATGGTCCATCTTCGCGAGGAGATCCCGGTGATCCTGCTAAACAAGAAGCACTGTCTCATCTAGAACTAGCTTCAAGTCAGTCACCAGGGGAGACGTCAATAAGCGCGGGATCAATGAACACTACCATCACTACTACCAAGGAGGTGCAGACGGTCTTTTCTCCAGAGTCAGCCATGGTATCAGGAGGAGGAGCAATCACGACGTCTTCACAGCAGGTAATACAGCGTTCACAGCTTCATTCCGCCGCCGGTCAGGGGGCTTCATCTCATGAATCTATGAAAGGAAGGCCACTGGACGGTTCAGGACGGAGTTCGCTGGTAGGTAATATAGGAAGAGTAGCTGGAGAGGTAATCGACTCCGCTGCTCCTCTTTTATCGTCTCGCAGTGTTGAAAGGACAACAGGCGTGCATTCGCCTCCCCGCCAGCATCTCCTCGTGACTCCTCATGATACACATGGTGTAGAGGGGGAGGAAGCTGTTAGTTCGAAAGGTCATGTCCCTCCAGGAGCTACGCATTCCACATCAGCGCGCGGGGGAGAATGCCAACGGGTGTTGCCTGTCCCGGCTGCAGACAATACGTCTCCCTTGGTCTCTTCTTTTTCCGGGACGTCTTCTTCTGCTTCCAGCACACCGCCACTAATACAACTTGGTGGAGGTGCAGCACGGGTAGAGAGAGCAGCAGGGAAAAGCGGTAGATCATATATCGACCATACTGAAGCCCCCTCTCATCAGTATGTAGGAACTACTACTAGTAGTAGTCATGGTGCTGTAATGAGTGAAGTTCGCCATGATCCTTCTGTATCAGGAGAGCGGGCGTCGACATCTGGAGGTGTGGATGAGGGACCAATTGCTCCCCCGAGCCCTTCGTCACCTTCAGTTCCTCCAGAAGTATCGGGGGATAGCTCACTTCCTACGGGTACGACTTCACCTGATCGTGTAGTCACGTCAGCAGCAGATCTCTCCAACTCGAAGCATATACCAACCCCACCACCACTACTACAACAACAACATACACACACACCTCAACCACAGCAGTCACACTCGCACCAGCATCAGTCTGCACAGCAGCATGCTGAGAAACAACCCTCGTCGACTCCAGGGGGCACATACAGTGATGGAAGTGTCCCGCCGTCTGGCCGTAGTAGTCTTGCTGTTAGTTCATCTCCAGGAGCAGACATGGGAATCTCTCACATGGCACGTGGCGGAGGAGACCTGGGCCCAGCTCAGCTTCAGCAGCAGCAACAAGGTGTTCGTTCTCTTTCAGGAGGGGGGAAGAGTTCAAGTATGAAGGTAGGGTCTACCGCGTCTACTTCAACGACTGCAGGTGTAGCGAGTAGTCAACCGGGACTTGGTCTCACCCCTTCTACAGCAGGTGTTCCTGGAGGTAGCGGTGGGGTTGGAGATGGTGGAGGTGGAAAAAACTTGATTGCAGGTTCTCCGGGAGTTTCCTCATCATCTTCTTCAAGTGGGGGTCGCACAGTTCTGTCGCCTCCTCCGCCGCCGCCTCCTCCTCCTTCAGGAGCCGTCATAGTAAGCAAAGGATCAGGAGGGGGAGTCGTCGTAGGTTCGTCATCATCATCGTCTTCTTCTTCCTCGTCGTCGTCTTCATTGTCACCGGCTGTGCCTTTATCATCTGGTGGATCTCTACTAGCACCTCATTCCTCTCCCGCTCATCAAGTTTGTCGGATTCTTCTTCTTTCTGAACAGCTTCTTCAGCAGTTGTTACAGCATGTGACTCCAACAGCATCAGCGAGAGATGAGAAGCGACTTTTATACAATTCTCTTGTGCATTTCGTTCAGAATGTGCTAGGCAATGAAGTGAGTCTATATCTTGCTGGAAGTACAGCATATGATGTCGATGCGGCAGGAAGTGACTTAGATGTTGTTCTCTTAGATCGTTCTTCGCCTCCAGCAGATGCTCGAGGAGTTCTCCAACATCTCCGTGCTATGATTGAAGCGGTTCAACAGCAGCTTCTTCATTCAGGAGAACCTTTACTTGGAAGTGATTGGCCTCTTCGTACCGTACAGCTACAACTTGTCGACTCAGCGCGTGTGCCTATTCTAACATTGCGGACACCTGACGCTTCAGTTGTCTGTGATATAAGTGTGAACACGAGTAATAGTATATGGCACTCCGAATTCTTTAGTTACGTATTGCAGCAACGTCCTCAGTTGAGACCTCTCATGAGATTACTTAAAGTCTGGGTCAGAAATCGAAAACTCCCTACGATGAAAGAAGGAGGGCTTCCAAGTATCGTTTGGATGATGCTAGCTGTCTACTTCTGTCAGGGAGGGCAACAACAGCACTTAGAACAACAGAATCGATTGTTGCAGGAGACCTTACAGAAGAATCAAAAGAAACTCGCTCAACAAGAAGGGAATCACCTGAACGGTGGAGAGGATACAAGAGGGCAAGATCGACGACGGGATAGTGAAGATATTGCCTATTCTCAGCAACAGGGGAATGGGAATTTTCCTCCTGGTTCTTCCGGTCAAAGGCATTCGACATCATCTCTTCCTTCCTCTTCGGCGTATATAGGGGCAGGAGACTTTCTTACAAAGGGAAGCCATAGCAAAGGAGACAAGAGCGATGATGGTAGCAGCTCCGTTGGACGTCAATCAATAACCTCTTCTCAGAATCACGAAGATATCCACAAGATTGACAAGAGCAAAAACAGCTTGAATGCTTTAGGATGGCAGCCTGGAGGTCTTCTTCCGTCATCTCTCCGTCTGTCATGTCCTTTAGCCTTTCTTGCTCCTATGGTGGGACTTCCTGGGTCGATTCTACCTTCCTTTTTTCCTTTATTACTTTCACTCCTTCAGTTTTTCGCTCATCTGAGAAATCGCTCTTGTCTCTCACAATCGATCTATATCTGTTGCTCCCCCCCCTCAGCTGCAGCGGCTGCCGCAGCTGCAGCTGCATTCCCGAGGTCCTTATTAGCTCTGTCAGCTCAAGGCTCTCAGCAACAGCATGGTAGTACATCCTACAGTAGTAGCCATCATATGAACCATCATCCGGGGAGTGGGGCCGTGCCTCCTCCTCCAGGTGGTCAAAACAACTATATGACACCTTTTGGCGATGATGGAAGTAACAGAAGTCATAGTACTCTTCGTCATGCTGCTTCAGCTCCTGGAGGAGGAGTTGGCATAGGGCGTGGCGGCCTCCCTGGTGCTTCTCCTACGATTCCTGTACCTGGAGAATCTCAAAGAGTCGGAGGTGGTGATAATACAAATAGTAATCCTCAACAAAGTATGACAGGGACAGGCGCAGGGGGGATAAGTGGGAGAAGTCCTTCGAATACATCATCTACGAGTCCTCCCCTTCTAGTGTCTTCAGCGCCCAAGCCATCTAAAGAAGCAGCCTTACGTATCGTTTCAAGTTTTTGTCACGGTGGCGTTTGGGATGATCTCTTGTCTGTATATGATTATCCTAAAACTAACGCCGCATATCTACATAGTCTAGGAGGAGGAGGAGGTGGAGGTGTGCTGGGAGCCGGGATAGGAGTAGCTAATAGTATGATGTCAGGGGCATCTGCTGGGAGTGGAGAGGTAGGGGGGATCCCTACTGGTGGTGGGGTAGGAGGTGGTGAAGCGGCTGTAGATCTTGCTGCAAAGGTGAGCAGTGCAACCTGGTTGGTATATCTTTATGAATTAGGTAGAGCAGCTCATCTCTTAGATTCATTTTTACGAGCTGTCAATCGATTTCATCTACTCTTACAGGTCTTTCATAGTCAAGTCGCTAACCAGCATCTACAACAGCAGTTACATCAGTTACGCATATTACACCAGAAGGTCCAGTCTCCTGTCCCTACAGCGCCTACTATAGGAGGGGACAAGAAAGCGAATGCAGCAGCAGACGGAAAAGGAGTAGGAGGAGGAGGGGGGGAAAGGAAGGAAGGAGAGACAAACAGTGTTCATTCTCAAAGTTTGAAAGAGAAAGGAAGTCATGATATGAAGAGTAGTGGTGGGAGCGACTTAGATGGGGGAGTCAGTTTATCATCTTCATCATCTTCTTCTTCTTCACCTTCGTCCTTGCTACCTCCAGCAACATCTGCAACAGCTACATCATCGTCGCCATCAAGATCTTCACCTTTTGCATGTTTACCTTCTCCTTTTACACATGAGCTTCAGCTTTTTCGACGAGATTTACTCATGGGGGTTGCTGCGATCTTCGATGAAATTTCCGATGATCGATATCTTCTTCCTGCTACGTATGAGGAGGAGACAGGCTTTCAGAAGGCTGAGGGAGAGATGATGAATGATGGAGAAGATCTCCTCACTTCTCCTCAAGTACCTCCTACAATGGATGTGATGATGCAAGGAGAATACAGTCCCTGGGGAGGACGAGAGAGTCTCTGTGAGTATGGTGGTGGGGGAAGTAGTACAAGTCGAGAGAAGGAAAGAAGTGCTGTGAAGCATAGAGATGTAGAATCTTCTTCATCGACGAGTAGCAACAACACATCTGTCGATTCAGCAGACATTGGTAAACCACAATCAAGCCCGACTCGAACAACGGCTTTGTCGATGAGAAAGAAGGGTGCAGAGAAAGAAGAGAACAGGGGGAATGATAGTCCTTATTTTAGTGACTTCTCGTACTTAAGACTTTATCGAATCCCCTGGGTCTCAGCCTTAGCAGATACACTACGCATTCAAGTTCTTCGTCCTTCGACTCTTACGTCAAAAGTCTGGTTGCTTGCGGTACTTGAAGGGAGGATCTTCGTCATCGAAAGCTATAAGACATGCCAGGAAGGAGGATGGTGGAGTACGCAGTTCCTTAGCCGACGTGATGTACGTAGTACCTTACATGGAAGATTATATCTTCTCGTAAGTGTGCAACAGCTTCAGCGATTCTGTTTACAGATGCACCATCAATCGCTTAGGAATAGAAGAAAGACATGCCTCGCGGTGGATACCGACAAGGAAGTCGGAAAGAGGGGATTCGGGTTAGATACAGACCAAGCGGCAAATGAGATCAGGCAGCTCAAGGAAGGAAGAGTGGATGGTGTTGGCTCTGGCGTGGAGCTTGCTTCATTACAAAAAGAGAGAAGAGAGGAAGAAGAAGAGGGGACGGGGAATAAGGCGATACTAGCAAGGTCGGATGATCGAGTTGTCCGAGGAGGGGGAGGATTGAATCCGATAGTAGAGGAAGACTTTGAAAGAGCCGACAGAAACGATGGAGAAACAGAGGGAGACTTAGATGATGCAACAAAGGGAGGAGAAGGAAGACGAACAGCATGCACAGGTGAAGGAGGGGAAGAAAGTATTCCTGCGCTTCCGCATTTCCTCTTTCCTTTGTCTTCAATAAAGAAAAGACATTCACAGAGAAGAGCTTCACATCATGTGATGAGCCCTCGAGAATGTATTGAAGATAGTGAAAGGACTTCAGGAATGTCTCCAGAGAAAGAGGAAGATGGAGAAGACGAAGAAGAAGAAGAAAAAGAAGGTTCTTTATTTTCTGTTGAGGGACACCACCCGGCTATACTTGTCCCTGTTGATCCAGGAGATCATCCCGTTCTCTTCTCCCCTTGTAATTTCGTAACAAGGGTGACTGTCTTGCGATGTTCAATGCCTTCCTGTCTTTCACGTCCTGTACGAGGACTTCTATCTCCGTTTCTCGGTGAGACAGACTTCTTCTCTTCAGCTACTCCTTCACCTAAGGATGTGAAAGCTCCTTTACTTCTTCTTCCCTCGTGGGAGATGGCGCGAATCTACACCTTACATCGGTTAGCTGCATGTTCACCTTGGTTTCATACGACTGCAGCAAAGACTCAGAGTCTATTGCATGCGGCTATGAAAACCCCTCTGCAACCTATTGTAGGGAGATGTCGTCACTGCGGTGTAACGGGGGTACCTACGGCTGCGGGGGCTGTCGACCATGCTGAAGCAGAACTTCGAAAGTCTCTCCGAGGCCTCTCCTCAGCTTCAACTGGATCTGGGGTAGCGTCTACCTCTCCGGAGATTCCCAATCGACAACGAGGAAGTGCCGCGGAAATAGCGTCGCTTCAACAGGGCAGAGGAAATGAAGGAGTTGGCGAGAGACTGCATTCCTCTTTATCTACTTCTAAAGTGGATGATGTTCACCGTCGTGCATTAGCCGCTCTTGCGGCTTTGACTGTCGCAGCAGAGAAATGTGAAACGGGAGTCTTCGTGAAGAAACCTTTGAAGGCATCCTCGCGTTCTGCTACCAATGAGGCTTGTGAGTCGGGGACTGCTACTACCGGGGGCGTGTCTACCACTACTAATACAAGTGTAACGGCTAATACAGCAGATGTGACATCTCATCCAGGGGGAGGGCATTCTTCCTCAGCCACAGTCGCCACCATGAGAGAGACAGCAAGTGATGGAAACCATACATCGTTTGTACGGACTTCACTTGCCACTCTTACATCACCTACCCCGATGCCTACCGGAGTAACACCAGGGGGAGCTGGCCTTGTTGTCCCTTCAAACGTTGTCTCATGGCCGGCAGGGGGCTTAGCAGGACAACCACAGCAACAGCAGTTGCAACAGCCTCCAGGGCCTAGTCAACATATTAGCGCGGGAGGGACACTTGTTGGAGCTACGCAACGACCTGAGAAACCACCACCGCCTCAACTAGCCATGCCTCCGCTAGCGACGATGGGGGGAGGCGCTCCGACGGCAATAGATCAAATCCAGGCAGCTCAACAACAGCTTCTTCTTCTTATGCCTGTGACACCACAACAGCTTCTGGTCCAGCATCAACAGCAGATGCTTCATCAGCAAATGATTCAGCAGCAATTACTACAGCAACAGTTGGCTCAGGTTGCTGCCGTAGCTGCGATGAATGGAGGGCTTCCGGCTCAGCATGCCTTAGCTGCTGTCAATGGTTTAACGTCTGTTCGTCCACCCGTACGCGCGAGACCTGGCACGACTCCCGCAGCCGTAGCTCCTACTCCTACCACTGCGACGGTTGCCACAGCAGGCGGAGGTGGGGCGTTACTTCCACCGCATCACCCTCATGCTCCTCATCATCTTTCTCATGGGACAGCGGTTGCGCTAGCCGATCCAGCCGCTACTATGGGAATGGCAGGAGTAGCAGGAACCTCAGGAGGAGGAGGAGGAGCGGCAGTACAGCATAACAGCAACAATCGACAACAGCAACAGCCGCAGCCATTACAAGTCAAGGAGAAGGATTCTCGTCATCATCATCATCATCATATCACCACAGGTGGTGGTAGTAGTAGCAGTCCCGGTGATAGTGAAGCGCATCATCATCATCATCACCCGCACCATCACCACGAAACAACTCCAGGCGGCGGCCCAAGTGGTCCTTTAACCTTCTATGGTGGAGCGGCACCCACACTGGAGGGTGTCGCCTCGAGTAGTAGTGGTATCGGAATGAGGAAGTCAGCTCATATGGGTAGCATCAGCAATAGTATCAGTCGAGGACAACAGCAGCAAGGAGGAGGAAGCATACCACCTACATCAACACTCTCGAAGTCTGCTTCATCTCCGCCACAACCAAGTGCTCATTGGAGCGGAGCAGGAGGAGGAGGAGGTGCACAGCCTCAACAGCAGCAGCAGCATGTAGTGATGGATCAACAGGTGCCAGCAGGGGTGACGAGCGGAGGCACGTGGGCGTCACCGACTGTGGGGGGAAGTACTAGTAGTAGTAGTAGTTCCACTACTAGTACTAGTAGTAGCATTCACCATCATAACACCAGCAAACGGCAACAACAGCAACAGCAACATCCAGCGCCACTAAGACATGGTGTGACAGGAGGAGGAGGAGGAGGGGCAGGGGGACACCATAGACTGCAACAAGGACCAGGAGGAATCATCTCATCGACAGGATTGATAGCAGGAGGAGATGCTCTTGTCCATGGAGGGGGAGGAGTAGGGGAATTAGAAGTCCATAACCATCATCATCATCATGGAGTCTCCTTGCCTCATACTGCTAGTATTGGAGGCTCACCACCGCCACCGACAAGTGTCCCTTACCCGGCTTCAGTTTCTTATGCAAGCTCTGCCGCCCCACACGGTCAGGGTCATGTGGCAGAAGAAGTTAATGTGAGATATCTCTCTCGTCAGTCGTGCCATACTGGAATTCCAAGCAGTAGTGGCAGTAGTATCACTGGCCATACAAGCATGCCTCCTTCTATAGGGACAACAGGGGCGACTGCAGTTGTGGGTGGACTCAGTCCGCCCTCCCTATCAACCATGGCGTGTACGAGGACAGTTAGTGAATCGAACAGTCGTGATGGAGGGGGGGGAGGATACGATGTGACTTTAGCTCCTCCGGTGATTCTCCACACTGAAAGAAGTTCTCCATCTCGATGTCAAGGAAGTGGCGATACGAATCAAGGACTAGCCAGGATAAGAAGAGATAGTTTTCCTCCTCCAGCTTCATCTCTGTCTTCTCCTTGTGGTGGGGCATCGTCTAGCAGTGCTAGCAGCGGAATGGGAGGTAGCCTAGTAGTGGGCTCAACTCGTCAGAAGAAAACACGACTGACGAATGCTGCAGCTACCATTACTGCAACAACCGGAGCTTCAGGCGAAAGTCCATTTTATACCACTCAACCTATCTCGTCTTCCACTGCTGCTGGTGCTTCTAGTCTCCCATCACGTCCTGGAGATGCGAGTCACCCTCAGTATCAACGTCATCAGTTGGCTAGCTCAACCAATGCGAGTGCAAGAGCTTCAAAAGCCTCCAGCAATTCTACAGGGGATGCGACTCATTATAATACGCCTCCCCCTTGTGGGACAGCATCAGGGGGCGGAGGGTCGTCAGGGGCTTCTTTCGATTCTCTAGCTGTTCCTGGGGTCTCATCGTCGGGGAGACATCTCTCTTTTTCTGCTTCTTCACCTCCACTTACTTCTTCTCGCCGTGAAAGTGGGAGTGGTGCTAGCACTAGTGTATCGAACCTTTCTCTTAACACGCCTAACACGGATCGCATTCTCCAGGCGGCGTTACAAACACCAAGTCCATCTAGAGGGTGTTCTACTGGTACCCTTCCAGACATCCCAAGCTGTCGGGCGATGACTTCGTCTCCTGCCTTTGTTCCGGGACGGGGGGGACCAGAAAGTTTCTTCAATGAGAGTGTAGGAGATGTGGAGCAGCGGCATGAAGGGCGTTCAGAAGAAAGAGGCGGAGGAGGGGGCTCAGGGAGCGGCAGTGTCACACAGGGAGGAAGTACCTGTGGTCCTCTGGCTCCACGATACAGTAGAGACGCGACAAGTAGTAGCCGTAGTCTATGCAGTGTTCGTAGTAGCTTCGAGGAATCTCCTTCGGGGCAGGTGAGTGGTGCTTACAGCCGAGAAAGCAGCAGGTCTTCAGCGTCAGCTACACCCGCTGGAGGGGAAGGTGGAGGGATGATGATACCTGAACAACACCAGGAGAGAGGAAGTGGGGGAGGTCGAGTGAGGCGAGGAGACAATAGGGGAAGAGTGAATAGTGTGGGGACGAGTGCCGAGGCCTATGAAGAGCCATGGATTTCAGGTTATTCTTCACATGAATCCCGTAATTACTGTCGTGACAATCTTCGCCCTTCGAGAATCAGTAGTCTGACAAGTGATAATGTAAGCCCTCCGGTTGTACGTAGTAGTACTGCACAATCTTCGTCATTTGGGTCGTCCGGTGGGAATAGTGGAGCCGAAGAATCGGCACAAGATGAGCCCTTACGACGTACAGATGATCCTTTACTCCTTGTGGGGTCGTTACGGAGTGAGCCATGGGAAAGTCCCTCAACGAGTGTGACGAGTCATTCCCATCACCAGCACCATCACGATGATGAAACGCAGGGACGTTCCCTCCATCTTCGTCAGCCTCCACGTTACCATAGTGGCGTGTCGAGTAGGGGTGGCCGTCTTGGTCTTGAACAGACATGCTGTACGAGTAGCCGTGGAGATGAAGAGAGATTCCGCATATGTACTCCCCGTCATGAAAGTGCAAGAACCCCAGGGAGAGAAGAGAGAGAGACAAGTCAGGCAGATTTAGCGAGTCCCCAAACGAACTTCACTGACGACGGGGCAACGACGCCGAGCCAGAGCGTGAGTGGTGGGGGTGGTAGTACTTGTACGGGAGTCGAAGGGAGTGAACTCGAGAATTCACGCAGTCAGGGAGGGAGAGGGAGTGAGGGGGGAGGGGGAGATACAGGTGGAGGAGGAGGAGGAACGACGAGTAGCAGTGGAAGTAGCAGCGCTCGTAAAGTTGCAAGAGAACGGATTCCATTGAAACATCGAGCGGAGAAACTTCTGTATGTCCCGGGTGCACTGCGACGCCAGAAGTTATTAGAGCAACGGGGAGGGGAAGGAGGATCTAACACAACGACCGACGGTTCTCTTTTATCTCCTTTACAATCTCAACATTCAAGTGGGATTGGCGGGGGTTTATCAAGTCCAGGAGGGGGACAAAGTTCGAGTAGCAGTAGTGGGGGCCCATTCTATTCCTCGTCACTCCCAACAAGTTCAGCAAGCGAGAGACGTGGAGGTGGAGGAGATGGACTTTCGGGTCGAAGTAGTACGCGTAGTCGATGTAGTAGTCGAGGAAGTAGCAATGGAAGGGGGGTCACTACAAGTGCAGGAGGTTGTGGTAGTGGCGGGGGAAATAGTAGTGGCGGGTTCCATCAGACGACTTCTTCAGGTACAGCAAGTGGCAATCGATCATCTTATTCTTCTTTCTTATCCTCTCATCGAAGTTCACGAGAAGGAACGACAAATGCAGGAGGGAGAGGAGGAGCCACGCAAGCTTCTCAAGGTCTTCTAGCGTATGAGAATGGGGGGTCCGGTTATTACAGCAATACGAGTAGTAGTCATGGAAGTAGTAAGTGTACAAGTAGTAGGAGTAGTGTTGCAGGAGGAGGTGGAGGACGGGAGAGCATCTCATCATCTTCATCTGCTGGAAGCTCAGGTTTTCCTATCTATTCAAACAACAGTAACAATCGAGATGCTCTTCGTAGCCGTCATCGGGTTGTCGAAGAAGTCCACTGGCGTCTCGTGAAAAGACTCGTCCCTGATACTCCAAGCAGTGTAGGCAGTCAGAACAGTCCTTGTGCACAGGTATGGGATTCCCCTGTACTTGGGAGTGGAGGGGGAGGAAGAGGTTCTTCCGATCATCATCCTTGTTCTCCTCATGGCGACCAACTTCTCTTGGGACCCCCCAGTAGTAGTAGTCGATGCACACAGACGCCTTTGTATGGAATTTCCTCAGCTAGTGCCCCTGCTGCTGTAGGTTCTCCCTCAGGTCCTTCCTGTGCAACTGACTTCAACAGTCCTACTACGACCACGAGTGGAGGCATAGGAGGAATCCAACAAGTCTCTCCTTCATCTTTACTTGAACGAGGAGGAGGAGGAGATGAAGATAACAATGACGGCACTTCGAGTTACTACCAGCAGAATCGATGTAGCCGAGGTAGTAGCAGTAGCCGAAGCGGTGTATTTGGATCAGGACTGGATAGAGATCGCCGGAGGGTGCCACCTCCAAGTCTTCTTATGATGGAAAGGAGTGGCGGAGGGGGAACCTCATCAAGCGGTCCCAAAGGGCAAGCGCGTCTATTGCATGTTGCTTTGAATTGTGTTGGAAGGGGAGGAGCTGGCGATCAACAAGGTATTCATCGAAGTAATAGTAATAGCAGCCAGATGTTAACTCCTGGAGGTGGAAGTGGAGAGAGTATATCTGGATCGCTAGGGGGGGGTGGGTACGCAGATAACGGGAGCTGTGCTAGTGGAGGCGGTGGACATACGGACGACCACGATCATCGGAATGGAGTCACTCCAAGGGGGGGGGGAGGAGGATAAGAAAGGCAGGAAGGGAGAAAAGAAGAGTGAATGAAGCTCTACAATGTGTCGTTGTCACCATGTGTCTCGGGCTCTCCCTCCGCTTTTCTAGGGACATATTGTCGATGTTTAGTGTGGTGGCTCGTTGAGTTTCTTTACTATGTAACCATCGTCATGGTCTCTAAAGTAGATGTGAAATTGTCTGCTACTGACTTTATATGCTTTCTTTCACCCATCCGGGAGAAGAAGAATCCCTCTAGTATTAGCCTTTCTTTCCCTCCCAGTGTTCATAGTGTGTGTGCGTGCGTGAATGAGGGTATAAAACGACTACGTACCGGTAGAGCATCATAGGTCTTCTACTCCTGCTGACAGATTCTCTTGTCTAAGAGAAGCAGCAGTCGTCGTCCTCACCGGACGACCTCCTGTGATGCTAAGGACAAATCCTTTTTCTCTGTTGGAAAAACTTTCTCCATCTGTCTGTACATCGGCTCGAATCATGTTTACATAATCAATATCTCGCGGTTCGGTTCTTCCTCATGAGAAGGGAACTCACCCCAGCGAGCTGTGTCTTCGTTCTTCGTGTCCTTTCTTGACGCCATTCCTAATGTCTGTTGAACAAGTCCAAGTATAGAACATCTTTTCTGCTTCCTCCTCACTGGTCTTTTCATGTATATGAAAAGACACAGTCTCTTCTTTCATGCTTTCTCAGTGAAAAAAGCTAGGATTCCTCGTTCTCTTCTCATTCACTTTCTTCTCGAGTACTTTGTTCGTCATCGGTGACCGGACTCGAGGAGACTTTTTTAGATCGCCCGTGCATCGACAAAGGATGTGTGTACTCTATACAGTGTCCTTGTCTCCCTCCTTCTTCTTCTCTCATGGAGGTGATCCGACCTAGCTGCAGCGATACCATGAGAGCTAAGCTAAGGAGATCTCCGTAAGAACCCGCAACTTAGTCATTTCCGTATCACTTGAATTTTTCTTTTTATGCAGATGATAGGTATTTCAGCTTCTCCTTTCGTCCACAGCGGAACCTGAAAGGAAGCTCCTTTCTTCCTTCTCGTCAGTGATAGGATGAGAAGGATTTTTTTTTTTCTTCGATGGTCTGCTTGACACTTCTCAGAGAGTGTCTGACTAGGGCAGTCATGTATGTTATAGACGCCTCATCTAGCTAAGTCCACTGTAGAACAACACGTTGAAGAGAGTCTATTCTCTCTGTTCTAGTCAAACGGCAATGAAAGATCGTCAGTGTCGTTCATACATGTATATCTGTATACATGCTACCTAAAGCGCAGTGCAGCATGCATGTATGATCTGTGATCTAGTCTTGGATTTGTTATGCGCCTCCTGTTAGTACTTCAACTCGATCAACGGGTCTCTTCTGACTGATTCTGATAGAGTTGAAGATAGTCAGATGAACGAGAAGTTCTTTTCACAGGGGGGGTGTATACATCACATGACTATGGTTCTATTCGAAGAGGTGGGAGGTGATAAAATACATCACCATGTACATCCATGTGTGTAGTTGAAAAGAGAACGGAAGAGAAGGCAAGCAACGACTTCGTTTTATAGAGAAGTTCAAGTGACCATGTTCATAGAACAGAGACAAAAAAGAGAAAAAAAAGATTTTTCGGGGCGTTTTCGTCCCTTCTTAGATCGTCTCACTGTGTCTTCACCTCTCCTGACAGGAGTGTCTATGTGTATTTTTGGAGTCAAAGGGAGTTCTGATCATATCAGACTTCTCCTACTTCTTCTCGTTGATCTCATGGAGTTTGGTCACACCAAAATGAACCTCCTTATTCCGATAGCAAATAAGCATGTTCTTTTTTACTATCTATCTCGTTCTACTACTTGGTTTGCATCTCTTCTTTCTATTCTGAAGTGGCTTCTCCGAAACCTTTCTAAACCAAGCTGAGTTCGAGAGTGAGTGTGACGGCCCATGAGTTCCCTTCTCTTCTTCGTTTACGTGAAGTCTAGAGGATCTTTCAGTCAGGTTTGGTATCAAAGTGGAAATGGCTCTTGCTGGAGAGTTGCTTCATTCAGTCGTGTCGCATCCTTCCTTGTCTTTGCAAGACGTCGATTTCATAACGTGGATGTGTTCGAGGAAGGCTACAAGGAACGTTAGTGGATTCTCATCCTAAGTGAGCTCTAGCATGCGTTGGAAGAGCCACGCGCTTTTACTTAGGGAACCGAGAAGATTCCTCCGGAAGAGCTCAGAGGTTAGACGGTAGGGATTCGAAGATTTCATCAAAAAGACAAGAAAAGAAAAAAGGCTCCTGCTGTCCTCCTCATGTAAGAATAAAGCAAGTCCTGTCTTATTCACGAGTGTTGTGAGTAGTGGCTAGTCATCCTAATGACAGTGTTAGAAACAGTTTTAGAAAGCGGACAAGTTTCTTGTTCTTCCCCTCTCTATCCCTTTTACAGCGCGCGTGGATAAATGCGCCCCTTATAGAAATAAAAATCTTTCTGTTCTTTTCACTTTTAGTCTCGTCTGTCACTCGATGTGTTCGAGGGAGGCTCCAAGGAATGTTTGTGGGTTCGCAGCCTATGCTATCTATCTATCTATGTACCATGTAGTGACGTGTGTGTCGCTCTCTGTGGCTGTGTATATGTACATCTGTGTATGTATCTGTTCGTGGTATGAAGAAGTGAGGAATTTATGCAGTCCACCAAGAAATATGTGTTGAGCTGATCTACTGTGTGAGTGAAGCGAAGGAAAGGGAGGGGGGGGGAAGGAGTGCTAGCCATTCCGAAAGAATGCCTGACGCAGCCCCGAGCAGGATGTTCTTTTTTGCTGTGTCGAAGGCTCATCGTCATCGTAGTCTCGTCTGTATGTATGTATGTATCGATAAAGTAAACTGTTTAGAGTAACTTTTAGAAATGAACCAGTCAAAGGTCTGTTTCGTGTCTTTTTCATCCAGATTGTTCTGTAGGTAAGCAAGTTTTTATTGTTCTGTTGAGGATCAGAAGAAAAGGAAAGCCCTACTATTAGCATCATGAGATAAGAACAAAACAGCTGCGTGATGTATGTGAGTAAAGCGCGGAACTTTGCAGTAAATTCGAAGAAGTTTCATCTTATTCTGTTGTTTTGTATATGCAAAGTGGAACCAAGAGTGAGGATTATGCTTCCTTGGGTGGCTGCGTTCTTTTCTGTAATTCAAGGGGAATCGAATTGACGAAGATTCTTTCAGTGGTATGTATGTTTCTATAACCTGCGTGATCGACGGACAAGGGCATGGAAAGGGATTTTTCTTGCTCCGCATATAAGGCGACACATATTGAAGTACATGCGATTCCTGTTGTTCTTGTTGTGTCTTTGTTATAGTGAGGAATACAGACAGTATGACTATGAGATCGTGCGCATATCAGGAGATTCTTTAGTAATGTGGTTGGTGCTGGATACAGATCTCCTTCGTTTTTTCCGCCGTCCTACAATATGTTGTTTGCAACAGCTTTTCTTGATGTTTTCCGTGTGACTTACTTTCTCCGATATCTCGTGACACTAGAACTCCGATCTGTAAGCCTAACTTTTCAAGAAGGCAGTGCTTCCCTCCTTTCTACAACGAAGACAGCGTATGAATATCAGCTGTAGCACAGAACAGGGTGGAGCTGTCTTTCTATTGTACGGAGCGCCGTCGTTTGTAGGAGTGATAAGATGGTAACCGACCAGATTGCCAACCTTTATCTGCACTGACATAGCGGGGGACAGTTAGGAGGTAGACGAGCCGCTTATAAAAATGCAGCAGCACCTAAGATCTTCAGCGGTACCATCACCCACGTTGAGTCCTTGACTTCTTCCGGTATACCGTATGCTCCGCTGGCCTATGCAGTGAGTGGGTATGCCTCCTTATTACCTATCATCCCAAGACTCATACATATCGCAAGGGCCGTATGCCTTTGGTAAGAGAGAAAGGACGTGTAACCGCGTGTGAACAGTACGAGACGTCTGTCGCATGCGACCGACGAGGAAGTACAGAAGCATAACCGCTAGCTTCCGTTTTTTTTTTTTTCTTTGGTCGTCAGGTTTCGACCCCGCACAATGTCTTCTTCACTTCCCCTGCAGCCCTATGTTTGAAACTTCACTCAGTGTTAGACACCGGAGTGAGAAACTTGAACTGCGCTCACTCCTCAAAAGTGTCCTCTCCTGTCTACGCGAAAGAACTGAAACCAGTGCGCGCTCAGAGATTCCAGAGTATGGAAAGAGATGATGTTTCCGGTGTACATACATGCGCCCTGGTTTCCTCGTCTCGCTGTTTTTACGTCGGAAAAGATGAAAGCACTGGAAAAAGCTTAGAAAGCTGTAAGGTCCTGTGTGTATGGCAAACAGATCTATTTTCAACTACAGACAAACAAGACAGAACGGATAGCTCTCGCTACATTTGTTTCAAGCATAACAAGCAAGAGTCTTTCACCACAGGCAGACTGTAGAACAGGCAACCACACTCGACAACTGCCTCCTCCTCTTTCGCAACTCGGGTAGCGTCACAAAACAATCAACTCCGCATACTGAATAGTGTAGATGGATTAATGTAGAGCATTTTACCTGCTTCTACAAAGTTAGCTCATCCACCCATCTTGCAGCCCTGCGTCTTCCTTCGACCAATCAAAAAAGTTGACACGGAGGCAAGGATACTCAAACGAAAAGGCCGTTGGCTGCGAATCCAACCCCCCCCTGGTTATTCTACTTCTATTTCTTTCTACTCACAGATTCTTCGTATGTCTGCAAAATAGAAGAGAGAGGCAGACGTCCGAGTTCTCCCTCTTTCCGACTGCATGCATGCTGCCTTTTCCGCCACTTTTCCTTTCTTGGAAACAACCCTTTTAGTTCATTCAGTGGTTCAAATTCACCACGTATTAGAGCACACCACGGGAACGACTCAAGCATGAGCCTTCTTTCTTTCTCCTTTTCTTTTTTATCTTCATCAGCCAAATTTCTTCTTTTTTATCATCCTTCCACCCGGACCTCCCCCGCCTTTCCGCTTTTTCTGTTGCTTCTGCACAAGGGCTGCCTCGTCTGCTTCGCGTGCCTCGAGCTCCGCGGATCTGAGACATCACACAGTGCGCACATCGCATCAACTAGCTGCTGGTATTCTCACACTCACATCAGATTCCTTCCTCGGTCCTCGTCAGGCATATGCCTCCTATCCACTCAAGCACTTTCCTTTTCATCTCAAAACCCCATGGTTTATCTAGGCGTGCCACATGACTCTTGTCCCCCACGAAGAAAGCACGCGAGATTGTTGTATGCGTATGCATCAGTGCATAGTACACCTCTCAGAACTCCCCCTAAAGAATAGAAACTTCTCATACGACAATCCCGTGACACTCACACGACGAAGAAAAACCTAAGCTGGGTTAGCAGGAAGCGACTGTGTTGTCATGCCTTAATCTACCGTAAGGACCTATCCTATCCGGTGCACAATACCGTGCTGGTACGTCGTCATTAATCTATTTCCGAATACTTGAAGTAACTTCGCTTACTTCCCTTAACAACAAGCAAAGAGAGAGACTATTAGGGATACTAGAGATTTCCGCTGTCTCTACATATCCAACGTACTCATCACACTCTACAGCATCTCCCTAGTGATGAAAGTTGATTCGAAGCATCTCTCATCCTGACAGAACGCGTGAACTCACCGGAGCGCCTCGAGAACCTTTTCATGCAGAGGCATGACTTTGTCTGTGGCTGTTAATTCCTACGCGAGAGTACATCATCATTCATCAAGCAAGAGAACACACACTGCGTAATACGACAAACGACTTGATTCTGTCAGATACCTCTTCCAAACAACGGTGTTACAAAAATCCATAGTGCAGCATCAACAGGGAACCGGCACACATAGGCTTAGAATGCCGAGGGAGAAAAGAAAGATCCTAAGCGACTGAAGACAGGGGGGATGGAAACTTCCTATCAAGTTCTCTCAATCTTGATCTAAGGCGAGGCTGATAGAAACCTGGAAGCGAGAGACAGATTCAGCATGACAGCAACCATTCAAGACTCTCGAAGAAGTCGCGCCTAACAATCGATATGCTCAGACGCATAGATGCTCGTACAGAAATGCTGTCTACCTGGACAGAAGAAAAGAGAGAGGCTTGGAGACGAACAAAAGTGAACATTACCACCTCAGAGTCCCCGCAAAAGTGGGCTCGCCTACTCGAGCTGGTGCACTGAGGAGTGAGGAATGATAAGAAATTGCTGACTCATAAGAAAAACAAAGAGCGAATAGATGCGCCTTGAATGAGTGAATGATGATGGTGAAGATGCATTCAATGGAGATACAATCTCTCTCTCGGCGACTGGCCCCTACCTTCAACTCCTCCAGCTTTTTACCCAAGGCATGCTCAATACGCTGATATGCCTCAACGTCATACCTAGAGAATAGATACACACAAGAAAGTACACACTCCTGAATCCGACGAACCAGTCTCCACCCCTCCTACATGCATCCATGGCCTTTGTCACTCCAAAACTTGCACTTCTGCATCGATCCTCGAACACATTATAATACTACCTTCTCAACGCGTTTATGATTGTTGTTCCACTTTATGTCCATATATGTATATCTATATATAAATAGATATATGTATACATACATGGAGACCTTTTCTCTGTGAAGAGATGTACATCTCTACGCAAAGTTTCTCTGTACTGATAATACCTCTTGGGAGGGCTCTTTCAATGAGATCAGAGAAAAGATGCTGACAAACTCCCTCCTTGAACTGAATCATCTCATTCATTAAGAGATGCATCCTAGCAATTGCTCACCGTTTACTTGAACGAACTGTAACATTCCTACAAACGTTGATATCAGCGAGTCGAGAACTTTGAAGGGTCGGCTACACTCCCCAGAAGAAGAAAGCCGGTCACGCCTAGTTTCTTTTGCTTAACCTTAGCCATGCTTTACATAGAAAAAACAAAGTCCCTCCCACGTCACCGCGCGCTCTGCCCGAGGCATACAGGACAGGCAAGTCGCCAGTGACACTGATCCCCCGTGAATGACGTACTGTGTCACAATAGTTAGAGCTCTTCCTGTTCTTCCAGCACGAGCTGTACGTCCGACTCGATGAATATATTCCTTGGAGGAGAGAGGAACATCGAAGTTAATGACTAGCTGAACATGAGGGATATCCAAGCCTCGACTCCCGACCTCAGTCGCTACTAAACAACTCGTCTCCGCTGCTCGAAACTTTGTTAGGGCCCCGATACGCTGTGGCTGAGTCATCTTGCCGTGTAAACAAACCTGAAGAAGACAGGAAGGGAGGCAGGGAGGAGGACTCACAAGAAAACCGACATAAACTAAGCAAATGGGTACCCACCCCGGCTTTTCTTGAAGTGGTACCTTGTCTCTAACAGTCAACGGGAAAATCAACACTCGTTGGAGATACACATAATCGCGGTAGCAACGAGCTGAAGAAAACGGGAGGGGGTTTGGAGAAGGAGGAGAAGGAGAGTTTGAAAATGCTCCGGGTTGACTTGAAGGTAAGAAAAGTGGACGGCAATCCAACATCAGCAGCTCTTCACCCGAGACAGCAGATGAACGGGCATCCAGTGTGGCTGCCTACGTAACGCAGGAGTCATTCACACGATATACAGAACTTTTCAGACTCTCACTATCTAAGCTGGCCAAGTGTGTGTGAAGATCTTCGCACGCCTCTACATGTGCAAGAATTCCATTTTCCAAGCACGGCGCGCCAAGGCGATCCACTCCCGATCAACTTCTCTACGCATGTTCCCTAAAGAGGTCATCCACCTTCAACATACAAGATTAAAATCTTCCTCTTGATTGAGGCGCTCGGAGCGGTGAGCATACACACGATATAACAAGAGAGAGATAGCTCTCGTTCCTCCAGAGGGACCTACCGACTGAAAACCTAGATGTCGCAGGAAGAGCGCTGTTTTACGGGCATTGGCGCATGTGTTGGTGAAGACAATAACCGATGAAGGGGAGAGATGAAGAAGAGCCGCTGCAAGATGTGTATGCTTGAGCTTGAAGGGAACAAGAAGGAAATTCTGCTGGAGATGTGAGGCGACGTCATACTTGCGGTTCACTTCAAGCTGCAAGTAAACACACCGATGAATTAGGACTAGAATGCGGGAGCTAGCCCCGTGGAGACGTCTTCTCGTTCCCCTCCTTCCTTCTCTATTCCCAGAAAGGATACCTTTCACATCATATGCTACAAAACAACAGCTTTCGGTTTACGCGTGTCAATGCTGTGGCTACACGTACACGTATACGCGCACGGAAATACTTAGGTAGCACATAGTATAAATATTCTATATGGGGTAGTGACAGGACACACGCATCACAGTCTACATGCCGCATTCAGGACGGCCTGCAGACTTGTGAAATATCTATGCTCAGGTGACAGGATTTCATTCCCCGCATAGAAAAGAGAGGGGGTCTTGTTTCGTTCCACACATTCAAAGCAGTCTTCGTCATCAAGCGCGAAACATCTGACAGCCCCGGCATCCTCTTCTATACCCTCCTTACCTGTGGCATCAACTCATTCTATTCTCCTGCTCCCTCTCATTTGACCCATGCACCTGTCTATAGAGATCACAGATAGACTGAGTCCGATCTTGCGCCTGATGGAAGCATGTGTATATCTGGCACGATTGGAGCCCTACTTAGCGCGTGCTTGCCTCAAGAGAAGAGCTTATGTGCTTACGTTTTCGTGGTGAGCAACAGATCCACAGTAAATGAGTGTCTTCAGGGATTCACTTCTTAGACAGTGTATATGCATGAGCATATATATATATATGTAACGCATGCAGTCCACATAATTACCTTAACAGGTTTCTTCAGGGAGGCCTTCTGCAATTTTGAGACTTTGCTTGTCATTGTCGCACTGAAGAGCATCGTCTGTCTCTCCGAGGGTATTCCCACGTGTTCTAGCAGAACTTGCAGCGCGGCATCAAAGTCCAAGGATAGCAAGCGATCTGCTTCATCCAGGACCAGCACCTGTATTAGAAAAAAAGGGAATAAGAACACGAAGAAACAAAGCACGTGGAGCAAGCCGTGGAGAATCGCCCCCGTGAAGTGTTTGTGAACCCGGCAGCTCAGAGAAGAACAGAGAAAAAAGACCCAGAAGGAAACAAGGGAAGTTATTTTGAAGTACGAAGGCCGGGAGAATACGCGAAGACAAGGCATAAGAAGACAGAAGATGTTATGGGCCGAGGCTAACAACGCCGTAGGCAGGACGGTGTACAGGAGATTATGGCATGGAGAGACCACGGAAGACATACGCGATGTAAGAAAGTCCGGCAGACAAAGCACGAATGGAACTCATATACTAGGACGCTTAGGGTCCATCTGTATATGCGGATCGACAGTAAAGAAGCGAAGGTACAAACCAGGGGAAACGTTAAAGTACTCGTGAGAACATGCTGTAGCGGAGGACGTAGAGACTTCAGTTATTTGCTGAACATCGTATCGGCATAGACGACAACCACAAAAGGAGGGAAGGCTTACGCATGAGAGAAAAACTAAAGAAACTCAATTCGAGGTGTACAACACACTTCCACTAATTATCCACGACAACAGCCTGCAAAAAGATATCGCTACCTCATGGACCCGTCTATGACACCGATAGCTGCGAAGAGTACATACACCCGAGCATTTCACTCGCTTCTGATTCTTCTCCTGTCTCATTTCTCCTCCCTTCCCCTTCCCCGTCCCTCCTCTCCCGCACGCTGCTTAGTGGTGCCTTTCTTTGCTGAGGTTAATGGAGAGACACAGGATATGCAGGGAACTTCATAAGTCTTCCGTGGGAGGCATAGCGAGACTTTATGACGTATCCTCTCATCTGTCCGTATAGTCGATTCTTTCTTCTTCCAACAGGGCTAAATGTAAAGCAATGACAGAACCTTTGGTTCGTGAACTCAGTCCCCTGTCCATGAAGAAAAGAAACGGACAATCTCTCAACTCTACAACCACTCTCTCTCTCTCCAGATGTCTTCCCCTTTCTTCAGAAGTCAGGAAACGCCCTCCCGTCGGAGAGGAACAACGAGATCACGCTTCAAAAGATTTGCGATGATCATCGACTAAAAGACGGAAGTATGCGAATAGAATCTTATTGCTGAGTCTTTTGCTTTCTGTTGGAGACCTTCTTTGTCTTTCTCTCTTACCTTTACACTCTTGAGACTAAAGCCTTTCGTTTGTTGTAAATGATCTACAACACGTCCAGGGCTTCCGACAATAACATGAGGTCTCTTAGCCAAAGCAACAGCTTGAGTATTATGATCAAGACCCCCTACAAGAGTCACTACTGTAACACCTAGAGTCGCCCCCATAGCGAGAATCTGTTGAGAGATTTGAAGACATAATTCACGAGTAGGAGCTAAGATGAGAGCATAGAATCGCTGAGATCCACCTTGGTGTTCAAGTAGCCTTTGTAGTATGGGTAAACCGAATGCCGCTGTCTTCCCACTACCTGTCTCCGCTAAGGCGATGATATCCCGACCTGAAAGTGCATATGGTAAGACTTCACTTTGAATCGCTGTCGGAGATTGCCAGTTGAGCGCGGAAACTGCAGCGCACAATTCCGGACATAAGCCTAAAGAGGAAAAAGTAGTCAGTGTAGGAGCAGAAGATGTCCTCGTTTCTGAAGAAATAGGAGACGAAGAAGAGAAGGGATCTTTCGTAGCAACTCCATTCTGTTTGGTGGAGCGGATGGGAAGGGATGGAGACGAGGGTTTTTCAGAAAACGAAAGTGACTGAACAGAGGTGCAAGAAGTTTCACTAAGAGAATTGGAAGTCACTGACGAAGAGATACAGACCCCCGGCTTCTTCTTTTTCTTCAAGAGAGCCTTGGTAGGAGTAGTACTGGAGGAAGGAGGATGAGTCCTATGAGCCATTGTCTCTATCTAATGTTGCTAACAAGGTAGGATTCTTGTTCATGGCATTTGTATTCGCCTTCCGCGGAAACCGTGAAGAAGTCGTACTTTCGCTGACTATGCGCGCTGGAGTTAACCACAGTCCTGTGAAATCAATTATGAAAGGACCTGGTGTGACATTCCTTGGACCTCCTCACGGTGCCAACGACAACAAGTAGCAGTTCTGCTCACGTTTCTCCTACCGAGTAGCTATTCCTGTCTTTCTTGTGCTACGACCCAAAGGTAAAAATCAGTCCCAGTCCCCGGAACGAGCAAGACACAGGACCACGCGAGGAAATTAGGCTAAGCGAAATCACATCCGTGAGCTGCATATCAATACTGTGTATGTACTTCCCACACTACGAAACCATGACGAAAATGTCCTCAGACGGTCTGCTGTCGTCTGTAGGCGAAGACGTTTGAAGTGACCGTAGCCCAAGGCAAAACGACAGTCAATACGATTCAAACAAAGGACCCGCGACCACGTCCAGGATACCCGATACCGTTTCCACAGCATTCTAGCCGACAGCGGTGGGGCTGAGAAATGGTTACGGATCCGGTGGTTACATCGAGATTATATCAAGCAGCCCCAAAACAGATACCTTTGGCCGTAGGCCTCAGCGATACTTGTTCAGACAGAACCAAGCACGAAAAACTCCCGAAGGCGCGGAGAAAGGAGTCACATCTCGCAGCCATGACCTCTTTCACTTTCCCCCTTTCAAGCGCTCATCTGCTTGCATGCATTCCGGCGGGAAAACAGGCGCGGGATCTGACGGGCCCAGTTATGTCTTCGAGATCCTTGTTGGTTCGTGAAAGCGTTTGACATTCCTTACCTGCTTCTTCTAAAGTCGTAGCAGATGGGCACTTGAAAGGGGAATAGTGAAAGAGGTCATGGCTGAGACATGTGAGATCTTTCTCCGCATTTGCGGGAGTTTTTCGTGGTGTTCGAGTATGTATCCACTGAGTGTGCGGTAGACTGGCATTCGCTCTCTCTTAGATGCGTTCGACCCGCGTAAAGCCCCGTACTCTCCACGCAAGGATGACCCGAAGTGTCCACCGTCCTCATCGCCGTGGGACGCAGCACGGAAGCGGTCCATTTTTCTCGTCCTTCAACTGCGAGAAATAACGAAGAGAGGAAAAGGAGAAGACAAAGAGCGTCTACTTTTGGACGATGTACTGAAAAGTGGTGTGTCAGGGTTTTTTCGTTGAAATACACTCTAGCTCCTGGTACTTCTTCAGAAGTCTTCGAAGCCTGGTTGCGTCGCGCGCGCTCACGTTGACCGCGACCCCTCCCACAGAAAAGGACGCCGCACGTACAACGGGGAACAGGGCTCAGACAGAAAGGGGGTCCAGCAGCGTTTGCTTTTCTCGTTGAACGGCATTGGCGATGACAAGCGTGTCCACTCGTGTTTGAGACTGTAGGGCAGAGTAAAGGTCGAAAGCGCTGCTTCTCGGCATTTGCTGCTGCCGCGTCGTGCCGCCGAAAGTCGTCCTCGTCGCGGCCTTGTGTATTGACATTTTGATGTCGGTGTACTTGAAGCCAGTTTCCCAGTTCACAAGTTGCGCTGACAGCCTATCGCAGTGTGATCCGTTATCAGCACGCACTACGGCGACAGCGCCATCCCGTGCCGTTTCCCCGTAACGCCATGGAACGCGGTGAACACACGGGCCCGCCGTCTCTGTCACGAAAAGAGAAAGGAGTGAATGACCCCAGGGGCCCACCCGAAGAGGTAGACCGGCGTCCACCTTTGTCTTTCTCGGTCTCCTCGAACAGAATAAATTGTGTCCCGCTCGACCAACAGCAAAATCACAACAGAGAGCAACAAGAGACAACCTCTCCCCGCCAAGTCAATCGTGGTCGTGTGTTAGCTGCAATTCTCCGCAACCCCGAGAACTCTCCAGTCATAAAAAAGTTTTTGCTCTTTGCAGTGTGCCTCGCCGTACTCCCCGTCACTACGCTCTTTCTTCTCCCTGGTCTCCTTGTTCGTTTGGCGCAAGCACTGCAGTATGACACAGAAGGGCTCGATGATACGGCGAGGGCCTGGTCTTGTATTGCTTCGGTGGCGGTGGTAAACGTGGTCATGCTGACGTACGCGTGTCTTGCGTACGAGGAGGAAAAACGAGACTGGGAAGCAGTATCACGGGGACGAGGAAAAGAAAAAGACCAAGGGCCTGGACCTGAGTGCAAGAAGCTGAAATGAATCGGCTTTGGACAGCAGTACGAGGACTATGATACGCCATGGCGCCGGAAGGAAAGTATTTTTGCTACGGCTCTTGAATCGACAGATGCATTATCGTAGTAAGAACGTACTACGTAGAGACCGCAAAGCTTGACCAACCTTCGGCTGGAAGTCCTTCTAAAGAGCGTGCCAATGCGTTCCTTTGGTGTGCTGTGAAGATGTTTGCAACAACATTCCCGGATGCATCCCGCCTGCTGCTCGCCGAGGGACAAACTTAGATCGCGGGCTTCTCCGGTTTCGCGACAAGCTGCTTAGGCGCTGTGCGGCTGTAAGAGATGTATTTTCCTTCCAACAGCCTTCCTTTTTCTCATCTGTGTCCCTGTTTACCACCCCCTTTTGTACGGGTGCTTGGGCCTTTTATGTTATCCCGTTCCTATATACTGTGGGCATGCGGCGTCGGATGTGGCTCAAGCCAGCGTCCGCACGCTAACAGTTTGCCATTTTGCGATGCAGTGTATTGTGCCTGATTCAATCAACGCGGTGGCAAGCTAGGGCGGTCTCTACGTTTCTGGAGATCATTGATCTCGTGTGGAAAGGTGTTTGATCATCACAAAACCGGGTTGAGCGGACCGTGTGGATCCGGCTTGCGCCGACATCTCTCCGCCTAGCCACAGACAGCAGACGACGCGTAGCCCTCGCGCGAGGCTGTTACAGGCAAAAAGCTCGCGATCCGGGCTCGGTCTTCTCACAGACAGCAGGAACTTCACAAAGGAAAAGCACGAGCTGCGCTCGGTCTCCCGGTTTCTTCCGCCAGTGTGCGTGTTTTACCGCTGTTCTATGTATGAAGCACGCCGCCACCTCGTGGCTGTAGCGACCTTGACTAGACAGAAAAAAAAAAGAAAAACTGTCACTGCTGAGCATTCTCGGTAGCACTCACCCAGGTTCTCGACACAACTGCGGCAAGTGTTGCCACGCCGACCTGGACCGCGCAAGCAACAGCTGTGACACCGCGAATGGCATGTTCCTGGCTGCGCGCAGCTCGGTGCACACCCATGCCTCCGGCGAGGCGGTAGTTACTGCAGCACACGTCAGGCGCCACGGGGACGGGGACGCCTCTTCCAGGAAGCCTGTTTCTTTCGGCAGCCGGCAGAAGTACGCGCCGCAGCCAAAGCCTTCCACGGAAGTTACAGCTGATAGCCAATTTGCTGCTAGAGCGCGGCACCTCCAGCACTTTCGCAGAGCCTGTCCCCTCTGCCTGCATTGTGATGCCAGACTTGCTAGAAAGGCGTTTACTGACGCCGACGCCAGACTCCTCCCTTGTCCGTCTTCCGAAGAGGTACGTGCGGGTGCCGCCTCCGGTGTAGGGATGCCAGGAAGTTGTGTACACGCGTGTGGCGCACAAAAGGCTCTTACACGCGACGAAGCTGCCTACCCGTTACTGAGCACTTGCCTGGAGACTCGACGCGCTAGCGTATGGCCTGGTCAGAAACGCCGTACCGCATAACAGCTGGCAGGCCTGCAGTGCTGCAAAAGGAGGTCCAGAGTGGCAGCAAAGAAAACATCAAAGATCAGAAGGAAGAGGAGAAGCTGTGCGGAAGCGAAAGAGAACCTCTGCCGGGAACGGCTGGTAAGTTGGTCAGCTCACCAAGGAACCGATTCAACCCCCCGCCCTCTCCCTCTCATAGGCTGCGGTTTTGGACTTTCATAGAGGGCTGTGCAATTACGCTGCTTTTAGTGCCGAGGACTAAACAGACAAGAAGGCCTCGGCGTATCTGAGCCTCTATCCGTCCAAACATGTCGATCCAAACAAGCCCCCTGAACAATCTCCCTGTCGTGTGGGGCCGAGTTCGAGGAGCCCCTCGAACGCTGATGCTCACACACGCGCCAACCAGCCACTTTTTGGGAGAACACGCGATATGGGGGCACGCCTTTATCGCTGTAATCCCACCAGCAAGGACAACAGAAAGAAAAAAAGCTGCAGGCCGTCCTCGCGATCCCTCCCAGTAGCCACCTCGAATCGGTGGTCGGGCAAACGCTCTTACAATTCGCACCGAACAGGAGCCGGGCCACGTGTGCGACGCCGACTGCCCGTGAAACGTGATCGGCCGCAGGTGCCCTTCGAGACTATGCCCAGGACGACCGGTTTCGTGTTAATCAGACCAAGCAGGACGCTCGGCAGCTCTGGAAGACTCTAGTACGTGTCCGCCTCTTTTTGCAGCAGGCTCTTCGGAGACAACCCAGGTAGACGCATATACTCTAGGCAAAACGGTGCAGCAGCACGGATTCGAGAACGGTGACAGATCCACGCACGGAAGAACCGCAAGCAGCCGAGACTACCAAGTACAGTTCCCCTGAGAAGCCCTGTAAACGGGAAGTCCCACCCAGTGATCGAGCGCTCCCCACCGGCCCGAGTGAGAGGCAAACCATCACCAGGGTCCTCCTGAGTGCTTGGCTACGACACCGCAAATTACATTCCGCGCACAATCCCCCCCCAAGAAAAAAGTCTTCCGGTCATGCCGTGGCCACTGTTACCAGGCTATCGTGCCAAATCGGTTACTGCTCTTCAAGCGCCGTGGAGGCTTCTCAAATGCCAGCATAACGAAGTTCCTACGTTGAGCGACCAACAGGTGTGCGCGAGGTCAATGGCGAGCCCCTTGGCGCCGAGCATTACTCGAACGGGCACATCCCGAATAAATGTCGAGAACGGAGAACTGCCCGAACTTGTACGGCGGTCGAGAGCAGTGATAGTCTCGGCAACAACCGCTGCATGCTTTTCTGTCGGCTGCTTCGTGACAAGTTTAGCGGCATCTGTTTCCTCTGCTGCTCTCGCTGCCTCCCTGCTAGACATTGCGGTTGCAGGTGGCGCCGTAGTCTTTGGTATTTGTGGCGCTAGAAAACTAGGTAAGCGACAAGAACTCGATGACCATCCACCGCCTGTCGCTAAGCAAAACCACCCACCATACCGACTGCGAGGACCCCCTAAGCTCCCTCCTTAGAATATGTGCCTTGGGTATTTGCGTCTGCAACCTTCCGGGCAGTCAAGCTGAGCCGCAAAAACGATACGACTAAGGCTTATCTCGGACAGCCCAGTCGGACGGTTCACGGGGGCTTATGCGCCTGCGTGCGAGGCCCACTTTGGCTGATAACACAAGAACTGGAAGATGGTCGGTCTGCTCTACCCCGCCTCCAGTGGAAATGAGGCCCGCTATGCTGTCCTGTTGGGATCTGCTGCGCAGACGCCACGTACATTGGCGTGTTCGGAAGCTTCGCGGTCTGCATCTGCCTCGTTCAAGTTGTCTGGGTACTATTCGGCGTGTACAACTCTCTGACGGTCCACGACCAGTTGAACGCGGGAGACAAAGACCATCCCGACTCACCTGATCTGCGGAACACACTGGCGCTCTACGTGCTTCACACTGTCGCGACAGCGCTATGCGGAACAACGTACGCCTTTTCCGCAATCTTCGCGTTCCGGTTAAGAACACTCCTGCTCCTCGAACAGGGTGGAACAAGAGTCGAAGAAAAACTGCCACAAAAACAGAGAAAAACTTTGTCGGTCGCATCCCCCTTCGGCGACTGACAGAGCCCCTTCTGATGCAGCAGAGTGACGAATCGCGATCGCGCGTCTCCGTCAAGTTTTCCCAGTATCCCTCACACGCTGTTGCCTGTGTGAAATAACAATGCGAAAACCCAGCCCAATACCAGTGTCGGCCCTGGTTTGCTCCAGCAGAGTGCAGAATCTCGCGAAGTGGCGCAGGCGGTACTCTCGACAGTCGATCCAGTGTTAGGCTGTCGACGTGACGCGATAATCCTAATCGCGGCGCTTAGCGGGAAGAGGCCGTCGTACCGCCACGGAAGTACTCATGAAGCTGCGAAGCAGCAAACCGATAACAGCATCACCCACTTGGCGTCCATAGTCACCGGGGGAGTCGAAGAAAAGAAGAGCCATACACAAGACAAATCTGCACACTGTTATCCAGAACCACGAAGAAGACGCGCATCGTCGTGCGTGGAGCTCCGAAATCTCGAATCCTGAACAAACGTTCCAATAGGAGAAAGGGAGCGTCACAAACTCACAGGACACCTCTGCCCGCTCCCATGCCTTGCGCAAGTAGGAGAATCACGACACATAGAGCCTCGGGAAGAGACCGCCCGGGAACCTGTCGGCATGAGGGCCGCTGAGGCTGTCTCCGACGTCTCTGTAGGCACGCTCAGAAAAGAACGCACGGAACAAAGTCCGAAAACAATTTGAGCCGCAGCTTCTTGCGAACTACTGACGCCGGTCCATATCTAAAGTTAGTGCGTGGCGAGAAATAAACCAGCCCCGCTTCTCAGTGGCACCCGTAGCGCGGCCCGCCACCAAGCTATTCTCCGTCGCGGGGTAAAAAAAAAAGTAACCTCTCCTCTGGCTGACCGAAATTCTTTTTTACGAGTTGCCTCTGGCGGTGCGGCACGCATGTGGGCCCGCCTTTCCCCAGAGGATTTGCACGTTCGGAGCCAGACGAGTACGCTTTCTACAGAGACGCCTAGAGACGCTCAGTATAGAGGCGGGCGTGCACCGCGCCGTTTTTGGGGCCCGTCGCAACAGAACAGTTGAACCGCAGCGAGTCGCCAAAGGGCAACTGTCTGCTGTCACCGCTGCGTTTAGTAGCTGGCTGAAGCCTTCCCGCTCTGTTTGTCACCCGCGCGCGGTTAGCCGAAAGGTCTGCGTCGTCCTCCTTTGTCTAAGCAGGTTGTTACTGCAGCAGCCGCTTCCTTAGGTACCGGCTCAAGACTGTAGCATGCGCCATAGTTTCGTGAAACACCCGACTGTCGCGTGACTTGCTGCAGCACGGCTTGCTTTTCGAGTTCCGCTTTGCTCGTTGATTTTTGGTCTGGGGGGGGTCGTCCGGCGGCCGTCTGTCTGCCAGTTGCATTGGCGCTGTACTGTTCTGGGGTGCCTTGATTCTCCTTTGTTGCCGGTAGGCCAGACTCTAGCGATCAGCTCAGCTATGAAGTCAGATAGTCTCCGTGGCACGCGACTTAATCCTGTCCGGGTAGTTCTCTGGCTTTTCTTGCCAGTCTTGTTTGGGCGGAAGGGCCCGCTCTACATCACCGGATGTGAGGCAAGCAGGTTCGACGCCCCAGTCCAGCGTTTACCTGTTATTGTCGTTGTTGGTGCCGCCTCACCCGATGATGTTCAAGAGGACAGCGGGGACTGGCTGGGCGGGGTTGGACAGGATGGGTCGGTTTTGCCAGGGCAGAGAGCGCCGAAGAAAGACAAGCCAAAGGTGATCGCGAAGCAACGGTCATCGAAGCGCGATGAGGTCCGTGACTCATCGACTTCTGTAACACAAAAGCGCTCACGCTGGGGGCTTTTCTTTGAAGCTGCCCGAAAGAAGCTTTTCAGTGGGTCTCGCACGAACGTGGCCGTGTGGTCTGGCGTGGTGATCGGGTTCAGTCTTCTCGCTACCTATGGAATCTTCAGACGTCTCAACAACTACAGGAATGCTCAATTCAGACAAATGGAAGAGGAGCTGGCCGGTCTCCGGACTCAGCAGGCCGAGCTGGCTGAGCAGCAGCCGCAGGAGAAGCTGCTACGGGAGCTGGAGACGAAGAATAAAATGATTGCACGAATGAGGCAGCATCGAGACGATCCTGTCCACCCTGGCAGAGGTGGCACAGCTACTGATATTGACTCGGACCAGGCCAGCAGCCTCCTTTCTCAGCTGGTAAGATTGTTTTGTGCCGCAGCGAGTCACTTGCCAGCGACCCTGGGTCATTATATCACAGTCGTTGATGGAGTTGGGCTAGGGTTGCCCTTATAGCAGTTGGCCAAGTTCGTTCTCAACGACTGGCTCGCACAGGCATTCCAGCTTAGATTTTCGCGGCATAGAGTACGCAGCCGGGGTCTGTTATTCTCCTCGTTGCAGTGATGTTACATGGGACGACTCACGGCAAGTTCCGTTTTGGGTGATCTTTCAGCCACTGAGAGTCGACCGATTCATTCTTCAAAAATTCCAGTCTGCGCTGTGCCGGTTTCTGTCAGGAAAATATCTACTCGCTGAAAGTAAGACCCCGGCCAGCCTCAAACTGCGCGAGAGGGCACAGCTTCTCCATTACCCTCTCGCGCAGTTTCTCGTCAGGCCCTGCACGTTTGCCCCGGGTAGCGCAGCGCCTGTCCTTTCGCATTGCTATGTCCCCTTCACTGACGAACCAAAGTGCACAAACTTTCGATGAGATGTCGCGTTGTCGGTGCAATTTTCGCAGGAAAACATCAGTCGGGTAAGGCTGAACTGCTGGGCTGGACGTCTTGAGTGTGATATACGTGAGCAGTGGGTGTTTGCGGGCGGTGATCCGGCTTCGCCTCGGGAAAGCCAGATTATGCTCGAGTGAGGCGTGAGCTGTTCGACCCGGGGTGTCCAGAGTGTGTGCTTGTGGCACTCGGGTTCATCAGCATTCCTGAGTTTTTTCTGTGCTTCCCTGTCTAGCTTCAAGTGAGTTCAGACACAGATGGTTCAGTATTTAGCCTTTCGGGCGGCCGTGTTAGACTGTTGCAGGTGGAAACCAACGGCCAAAAGAAGTTGAGGAGAGTGATCGCGAACCAACTTGTGTTGTAAAGTGGGAGATGAATGGCCGGCCAAGACAGAGCTGCCCAAACAGGCTGGAGGAATGCCCAGAGGTCACTGTTGTGGCACCGCAGGAAAGTAATGCAAGTGAAGTTCTCCAGCGGAGGCCACAGGATGAGCAGAGCGCCATCCGCGAGGTTTTTCCCCAGCCTCGGGGATTCTGTGACTCGACACATTTGCTTCTTTGTCTCTAGAGATCCGCCGTTTTGGCCAGTTCGCACGAGGCAGCCAGGCTGAGGCCAAAGCACATTGTCGTGCCTTCATTCTCTGTTGTGTCAGCTGAGAGCCGCCCGGTCCTATCCGCGGGCGTCGGCCGGTCCGTCGCGTCTCAAGGTTTCCTTCATGTTTCTTGGTGGTCTTGTCAACCTGTTTCTCTCACGGCCTGAGCTCAGGACGACACGAATAAAGTGAGTTGCTCCCAGCCGGCGCGAAAAAGTGAGTTGCGTCCGCTTGCAGCGACACAGTATGGTCTCGGCCGTAGCCTGTGTCAATCAACAGTTTTGCTAGGCTTTTTTCCCGCCTCGTGGCTGTCATCGTTTACGAAGGTTGAGGGCTGGCACGCGAATGTGGCCTGTCAGTGCCAGGAAACATCACCATCTCTTTTTGTATCCGATTGTATTCAGTTCGACTCTATGAAAGTAAGCCGTCGGCAGGCCATGACGCAAAGGCTGTTCCCGCCGCAATCGCAGTGCTTTAGTATGGGGTTTGCGCGCTGGCCTTCTGTTCCGCGCTCGTACCCTGTCTTTCTTCGGACGGGAGAAAGGGGGTACAGGTTTAGCTTACAGTTGGGATTCGCCAGAGAGGTTGCCCTGTAGCGTTCCTCCGAACTGCATGAAAAGACGTGAGCATGTTTCCTTTTGTCGTTTGTGTGTGCTTCTCCCCGAAACTACAGGGTAAGCTAGCGCAGCAGAGGCGGGATGGCGTCACTCCGAAGCCTAGGATTTTCTTTGCCTTTCTTTCCAGAACGCCTGAGCAGCAGCCCAGTTCCGCAGGAGCAGTGCACAGCAAGTGCAGGGCGCGAGCTATATTTGTTTGCTTTGTTGGCGTGTTTCTTTCTTGCAGCTGATGCCGAGGCGGCAAAATGTACGTGACGACCAAATTCGCAGCCTAATGAAAAGGGGAGAGTGTCGCAGTGCGATTCAGTCCCGGAGAAAGTGTTGCTGTGTTGTCTTCAACAGGGCCAAAGACTTCCCCGGAGCCGTGAGCTTTCAATTCGCGGTAGCTGGTTCTCACGCTTCATGTAGCCTTTCAATGTGCAGTGGTCTCAAATTGACGCCGTCAGTGCTGTTGCCCATTGGTAGTGGTTGCTGGTGAATTCTCCGGTGCGCGGACTGTCCGACATCTGTGGCCCGCCTGTCTCGTTTCTGTGTGCGAAGAAGCGCTTTGAAAGTAAGTTTCACACGCTGGTGCCGGGCTGGGAGCCCGTCATGCGACACCTCGAGAATTTTCAGGTCCCTCCTACGAGGTGCTTTTTCAGCGTACTCCGGCCGTTTGTGAGCCTGAGCTCCACGTGCTGCAATGGCATGTGCAGAGGATTGCTGTGCGTTTGAGCTGACATGTACTGCAGTTCTCAGAGACCGATTTGTCAGTAAGTGTTGAGAGGTGCACTTCTTTGCTCTCTGGGCAAAACAGTAGCGGTCAACGGCCACCTTCCAGATGGCGGACTGCGGCAGCAACGAAAGCGGAGTGATTGTTAGCGTGCACGTCACTGTCAGAGGCGGTGTGGAGGTTTTCTGCGCGACTGGCAAAATGACAGCAGTATCTGACAGCGTGGCACTGGTCTGAATAGTTGCTAAGCCTGAGTTCGCATGAGCAAACAGGTAGCTGCGGCTGTACGTGTGGTCACATTGATGTCACTGCAATATCTTCTTCATCTCCTGCCGAATACAAAGGGTAAGTTCACAAGAGGGATAGGACTAGATATCACAGCCATTTGCAGCAGCGGGTGCACTACTGAATCAACTGGTCGGAGCCCAGGAGAGCTTCCCATCGTGGGCTGGTCGGTTTTCAGTGCTTCTGCGGGCAGGAGCTTCGTGGGTGGGGCCCATGAACACCGTTTCTAGTCGTTTCGGTTCCTGCCTTTCCGTGTGTCACCCGGTAGATCCGTGAGTCCTACAAGCACTGGAAAAGAGAATGCATCTATCGTAGATAAACACAGACACGCTACGACGCGAGTAGAGCGGGGGGGCGGGAGAGTTCGTTCTAGCAGAGTGTTCTATAGGGGCCAAACTAGAGGCTGGCTGCGTTGGCACCCGACCAAGCTTCCAGAGGGGCGCACAGCCACTGACCAGGAATTACGGCGGGCTGCACGTGTTATGTGGCATGAAGGCGGACGTAGATGCACTGTCGCAGATGGGGATCCAGACCAGTGGTGGCGGCTTCAGCGGTTACACATGCTGCGTCGCCTGCGGGAGAGGCTGCCGGGGCGTTCTCACGCCGACTGTATAACCATGAGCATGACACAGTTTGCGAGCAACGTGTACGGTCAAAGGATTCGTTGTCTTGGTGTCGATGTGTCCGGCTCTCAATCGATCGCAGCCAAACAAAGGAATGGTGAGCGTCACGGCACATGGGCATTTCTGGACAATCCTGCTGCTTACAGTCGGAGAAACAAGTAGCCAAGCATATTTAGATTGACTCCCGGCAAGTTTTGTTCTCTGTGCTCCATGTTCAAAAGGGTAAGGCCTTGCTTTCCGGCACCGTTGCTATCGTCTTCATGCAGCAGCCCGTACAGAAGTTAGCGGACGGGTGTAGCAGAGCACTTTCACGAAGCCACTCTGCAGCACGACGTATGCGGTTTTGGCGGCCTTTTGTATGTCTTTTCCGGCCTCACGCCTGTTCCTTCTTTTGTCGTGCTGCGGATGATGGCTTCGTTTTCTTTCAGATGAGGGTAAGTCGCACGGTCTTCACGATGAGACGCTTTTCCCCCACGTTGAGGCGATCAGCCTTCCCTTGTGCAGCTTTTTTTTAGGGTGGGCGGAATTCTTGTGTGGTCCCTGATTTCGTTGCCTCCGGCCTTTGACTGTTTCGAATTTTTCTCATAGCGGAAAGTGAGTCTCCATGCGGTGCGTCTCGTTCCTCGGACAGGGGTGTTGACCTGCGGGTGTACGGTGTCGCTTTACATGGGTTACCGAGCAGAAGGACGCGCCTGCTGTTCCCGCATCGTCTAGGCCTTGACACTCATGCATCTAACTGTAGTCTGCGGTGCTGGGAAAACCACCGCAGACTATCGAACTACCTCTGCGGCAGAATAGCTGTGACTGCTGTAGCAAGGGCCTGAAACACCACGGACTGAAACAACGGGCGCGTTGGGCTCCGGAGAGTTTTGTACAGCGGACCTGTTGTTTCAGTTGGAGTTTTAACGCTGGTCGTTGTTACAGTTCCAGTTGTCAGATCGGAGAAATATATCGGTAAACAAGCTTAGTGCATTCTGAGGTGTAACTTCTTCGTGCGAGTGCGCTTGTTTACACACCTGGTCAGCTCCGCTTTCCTTACTTTTTTTTCTCAGGTTCACGTAAGCCTGATTGAATCGCTATTCAGCGTTCTTTACTCTAGGTCTGCTGCTGTCGGGGCCTTTCTTTGCCGTGTATGGCAAGTGACAATGGAAGGTGGTGACCAGCGCGCGACGGTTTCATTAGAATTCCACACGATGGATGCACTCACCCAGCAATCGACTGTTTCGGTTATGCCTTAGTCGAAAAGCAGTTGCGACTCTAATACATTTGTGCGATACGCTCTCTTGGTTCTGGCGGCTCCAGGGTAAGTTGTGCTGCTTAGCACTGGCGCAGACTTTTTCGCCAGCTCCGCAGTTTACTCGAGAGGAGGAGGCTTAGTCCTTGTAGCTCGTGGTTGCGAGCCCACATCCAATGTGGGCTCTGTCCCTTTATGCTCCGCTCATACTGTACAGCGGCAGGTAAGTTTACACTTCGTCCCGAACTCGTCCGGTGTCTGCAGTGGTTGGCACAGTCGTCTTTTCGAGAGATACCGTGCTTCACTAGATGTCAAGAGCGTCTGTTGCATTTCCGATATCTGCTTTCGGTGCGTGTCAATCTTCTCAGAGGGGTGAGTTCCGGCGCTTTGAGCAATTGCGGACTCCTGTGTTTTACTGCGAGTCGAACGCCCGCAAGGTGTCTAGGGCGTATCCGCTCGCCCGATTAGCCATCACTCTGCCGCTTGCCCGATTAGCCATCACTCTGCCGCTTGCGAGCCTCAAGCCGCGCAACGCAGGATTCCATGTTCCTTTTATTCATCTTCTCCAGAGTACGTACAGTTCTCGTCTGTCGCAGCTGTTAGCCCTCAAGCCAGCTCTAGTTGATGTTCTTCAAACAGCTGTTTGTTGCCTAGCTGGAAGGTTTCAAATGATTGTTCCAATTTCTCGAATGCATCCGCAGAAGGTGAGCTGATTGATGCTGTAGCGATATGGGCTGCGAAAGTGGTCCTGGACACACACCGGTAGAGCAACCGTCTGCGGAAGCAGATGGGTGGCCGGAACGGCACGTGGTGTTCTCTCGTACTTGACATACAGGCGTCTTTTGAGCCAGTACGTCATTTGTCGAGTTACCTGCTTAGGGTAGGATTCTGGCTACTGGAAGGCCCACAGTGTAGCAGTACGGGAGGCTGGAATAATAGAAGTGTTAGAGACCTGCAACGCTTTGCTTTTCCGTTTGTTCACTGACAGGCATGTGAGTCCAAGTTCGCTTATGAGTAATCATCTTTTGTCTTCCACTTCTCGGAGAACCGTCCGGGGATGAACACAGGTTTTGGGACAGTGACGGTTGCTTAGCATACAGCTTTCGATCTGATTGGGGGTCGCGGGGCACGCCTCCGGGACTGACAGAGCTGGAGCGTTCCACTTCTGCACTTTCGCTTTCAGAGACGGAACGAACTGACAGGCTTGCCGGAGGGAGGTCAGCTGGACTTTCATACGTGTGTGTGTGCGGGTGTGTGCACCACCATCAATCAGACGTCGCGCAGTAAGTCCGCGCGCATCCTGCATTCTGGCAGTGGCTGCAACCGCTCTCAGAGTGGCTGCCTTTGTGACGGGTGTGCAGCGACATTATTCTAGGGTGCAGTGTCGTAGACTGAGACTGCTGCTCAGCTCGTGTCTCGTTGTTTCTGCCGAGTTGCGTCGGTGTTGGGAGCGTTTTGAGCGACCTTGGTTCATGTCGGGGTAGCACAGTTGCAGGCAAGCTGACTTCGGGTGATGGCGTCGCTCTGGCCAGGAGATTGTAGGTGATTTGGATACACCCCACAGTAGCGGTTGGTTTTCGCTCTCAGCTACCCCCTCTAAGTATGAGTCTTCCCTGTTACCAGCTTTGAGTGTTTCCCTTTCCTGTGTTTCCGCTGTCACGCCTGTGTACAGAGTAAGTCGAGGAAACTGATTCTGGCTGGCTGGCTGGCGACTTGTTCAGCGGCAAATGCGTTGGGAGACTGGACACGCTGCTGTGACGAGGGTGGATTCGAGTGCAGTCCCTGGTAGCACAAAGGGACTTCTTGTCACAGTATGAGCGGCGATGACAACAAGAAAAAACTCGATTGTCGTCTGCAGAATACTTATCGGAGTGCTTTCCCTTCTCACCTGACCTTTCTGCCCACAGCAAGACCTTCAAAAAGTAGGCCACTTACTGTCACGTAGCTGAAGACGCCGCGACAGATTTTCAGGGTATATCAGGCTGAACAATGTCGACTTGGAGGACTTCTTACTCGGGGGCGTCCTGGCTAGCTATGTTGGGTCCAGGATGGTATCTCGCGCCGCTGTCTCCGCGGTCTGGGTCCGTTGTGTTACGGGGCTTCGAGTTCTGGTTCACTGTGTCCGCTCATGCACCGTTCTTTCTGACTGTCCGTTCGGTGGTGGCAAACCGCCATTGCTTCTCAGGACCTAGTAAGCCCAATCTGCGAGTTCTAAAATCTGGCACGCCTGGCCACTGGTCACTCTTCCGTTCCGCTGCCAATAGCAGCTCCGCGCGCCCTGGGCGCACTGGTATTGAGGCTTCCAGAGTTTCTTCACCAGCAACTGAGACTGGAGCGTCCGTTTTTTGGCTTCGCTAAGCCCCAGTGTAGTGTCGCTCAGCTACCACACCCGGTTTACAGACCAAGGAATGGCCTGCGTCGCCACACGATGACATCGGCAGGTGATTTTTTTGTCTTGTTTGTTTCAAAGCGTAAGTCACTTGCGTCTTCAGATGGAGTGTAGGCTGTTGCCTTGACCGAATGGGCGTCTGACTGCCTCCGGAGTTTTTCCGGGTGCAGGGGATCTCGATAAAGTTACGTCAGGCTGGCCGCGGTCAACCCTTCTTCCGTGTGCTGGACATCGGCGCTGGACGAAGTAGCGATCTCGGGAACTGCGCTTGTGGGGCCTGAAGCGTAGGTTGTTAAATGCGTCGTGTTTTGTTTCCCGGACAGCTCCAAGTGAGACCATTGTCAGCATCTGATTTCCTTTTTCCCGGAGCAAGCGGAAGCATCACCCGGTGTCACTTGCGGGTTCGGGTCCACTACGCCTGAGCTAGTCCGTCGAGAGACCTTGCTTAGTGTGGTGTGTGACTACTCTGGGAATAAAGAGTAAGTGGCAGCTCACATCGCTCTGGTAGTACCCAGCTTTGAACAGAGGACACCTCTGGGAGAGACGACAGCGCGACTTGCTCGAACTCCGGACTGCTGAGAGTTTTCGCGCGAACACTCTCCATGCAAAATCTTGAGTGGAAAAATACGTCCCGGGCTTCTTTGTCTTTCGTCCCTAGGTCGGCGTAAGTTTCTCCCGCTATGCCCTTCGGCAGAGCGTCGTGTAGTGCTGCGCGTAGCGTTAGCTTCAGTTGGGCTCAGTTCCACCCCTGACGTGTCGATGGCGGAAGTCGCTCAGGGCACGCGCTTCTCTTACGATCACCCGCACCTCTCGAAATGCGGGATGCTGCAGGACGGTGTTGACGTGTTCTGTTTCTATGTGTCAATTGTTTCCGCAGAGTAAGCTACGGGGTTGCTCTGGTAGTCTTCGCTGCTGACGTACGAGGGTGATTACGCAGTTTCAGCAGCTTCAGGCGCTGAGAGGCTTGTTGGTGAAGGTCGGTTGAGTTGTTGTCAGTCTTGAGTGCGTGAAAGCAGGATAGGTGACAGTTACTCTGCAGGTCACTGATCGAGCCACTTGCTCGCTCACCTTTTCGAGGTCCTGCTGTTCGTCAGGCTCTGCATACTTGGCATGAGCGGGCCGTTAGCCATGTCCTGCACCTGTGTCATGTGCTTCCTCTTTCAGGTATCTGTAAGGCTCTCCTGTTTTCTGCGTCGTGCAGTTCAAGAGGGCATCCGCGGGCTTTGCTTTTGGTCGCGATTTGTACGCCCCGCCCATCGCTAGCGCTCGAGCGGAGTACAGCTATCCGTGCTGCTCATAGTTCAGCACATGGTTCCCGTAGGTGTGCTCACTTGCGCATTCGAAAGTTTTGCTTTGGTCTGTGATAGCGTCTCGTGACAGACGCTGACTTTGGCATGGATATTGACTGCACACCGTATTTTTTAATGTAGGTAAGAGGAGGTCATTCCTTGGCCTAGGTTCTTGTCTCTGTTGTTGACGACGTGTCGTCTGCTGTCGGTGTATACTAGCGTATGATTTCCCGTGGTACTGCGCTGTAATCGAGTTGCAAATGCCCCGGACACGGCCAGACAAGTTCTCTGCAGCTGTCGAGGTTAGCGGGGACGTTGTCTGACTGTCTTCCGTGCCACAGAAGCAAATCAAGGAGGTAGGTTGCAGTGGCAGCAGTGGAGCCATCGGCGTCAGTCTGGACAGATGAGACTTGTACTCCGTTGTATGGACATGAGGATAGTACAGTTGCCTGGTTGACAAAGCATGCGGCGTGTTTTCTGCTGCACCCTGTTCTCCAGGCATGCTTGTCCGCTGTGGTCGGGGTGACTTTTTCGGACCGACAATCTCGTTGGCGCATAGGTTGATTTCTATCGTTTACATTTTTCAGCTTGTAAGGCATTTCAACTGTGTTGTTGCTCCATCACGAGGCTGGCTCTAGTGCTGTTTCATGCGTTGCCCTGTCATTGGCAAGGACAAAGAAGCACCCTCTGTGCCCGTATAGCTCGCTTCTTACTGGTTTTCTGTTGTGTTGGTGTTGCCCAACTCAAACAGGGTAAGTCCACGCCCGGACATCTTCAAGGGTCGCTGCGCGTCGCACTTCGTGAAATGAGCTAGGGCGGGACTGGAGCCCTACAGCAGATCACCTACTTCTTGGCTGAATCATCGTTCGCTTCGGTGTCTGCTTGCTTCTGTTGCAGCGTAAGTCGCACTTCAGTAAAGTGATCTGTACTTGTCATCCCGCACAGTGGCATGGTTGTCGCGTCTCGGTCGGCGGCGGAGGAGCAGAGTTCGAGAGATGGTTAGACTATTGGGGTGCAGCTGACGGTGCCGGGTGGAGACACTTTTGCCTAGGGAGGCTCTGAAAAACAGCCCCCCCGGCTTCAGGAGAAAAATCACGTCTTCATTCTGAATACCGCCTTTGGGGAGACGAACTTGAGATAGACCCGCAACGCGTCATGCCGCGAATTCTTACTGGGGCTTGGTTACACATCATGCGTCCTCTTTCTCTCCTGTGCCTCGCGTTACTCTGTAGGCCCGTAGGTCTGCCAGCCGGCGTGAGAGGTGAAGGCCAGGCTAGCTTGCCCGTCCAAGGTCTACTTTCCGCCTCGTTTTTTCCGTGCCGAATGACTATAGTTCAGTGACGGACAGGGTTCACGCAGCACGAGTGCCGTCATGATTACAATCAGTCAGCAGTTGTGTTTGTCGCTGCTGGTGTCGTCATGGCAAAAGAAGTTTGTGAGTAGACATTCAGCCCGCGCTATATGCCTGGATCTCACTGAGACGCTCCACTGCCAACCTTCGCTTCCTGTCGGGATCGTTTTGGTTTTTCTGGAAGGCAGCGAAACGTTCGGCTACGCTGTTTCGCTGAGGTGAATTCGGATCACTGGCGAGAAGAGGGTTGTTTTCAGGGAGATGTCTGGGTGTTTCTTACACTCTTACAGAAGGAACACGAGATGGTAAGGCTGAGGTCCCGAGGAGTGCATCGGAAAGAGATTTTTGAGACTTGTATCGAGAAGCACCGCGTGCGACTGTGCAGGCGGCAGAAGCTGTGGACTCTGAGGCCCTACCGTACGCGAACAGCATCGTAGCTTTCTGTTTCAGACGTTTCTTTGCCTCCTTCTTGCCATGTCAATTCCCTTGCAGCTGCAGGTACGTTGGGCACATCACCTATCGGTGTATCCTTTTTATTTTCTCCCAAGTGAAGGCCAATGGAGTTCTGTTCTGACGCACTGCGGGGGGGGGCGACCGAATGGTGTTTTGCACTGTCCGTGTGTGTTAGTTCCCTACTGGGACTGTGAGTTGTCATGACGTTCAGCCTGGCTGGTGCAGTACAGAGCAAGCGTGTTGTGTTTGTCGCGTTTACCAGAAAGAGTTGGAGACTGTATGTCTTTGCCCAAGAAAAGGATGTTTTCGAGAAGCGCACGTACTTGGACTGTACGCATCTGCGGACGCTAGCATCTGTAGACAGCCCCTCATGTCGCAGTTGATGCAATCCAATGGGAACACGGAGCTTATCTCGTCGTGTGGGACATGCAAGATCAATAACTTTTCATCCATTTTTTTTACGTCAACAGGTGAAAGTAAGCTAAGGGGTGGCCCAGGCGATTTGCTGGCTTGAGTGGGACCACATTCTCGCCGCGGCCAAGCTTTTTTCTCTCGAAAGCCTCGCGTTTTGCGACCGTGGCGCTGTATCATTTAGGACTGGGCGTGATTCTTTGACCAGTTTCTTGTATTTGTTTACAGGCCCACAGAAGACAAGTGAGTCTGCTTGAAAAGAAGTGTCCCAAGGACACCGTCGCTACGGGACAGGTCAGCCCAGTGAACGAGGCCCGAGATACATCACTTGACAAAGCGAGCCAACTAAGCTCTCACCTGACGTAGTTGGGTACACAGAAAGGGGGGACGTGAGCTTGCTGGGTCCACATGATGGTGGTGTGGCAACAAGCTTTTACTCTTGCCGTTTGTGCGTTTCCTGCATCAGTTGCAAGTAAGGGATTTCTTTCTCATACTGTCTCACATCTTCGTCTGAAGTCGTGACTCGGGCGGCTTCGGTCACTCTGACTGTGGTTGCTTCTCCGCCGCGGGATTGCTGTCGTTTTCTCTTTTGAAATCCTTCAATCTCTGAGTTCCATTGCTGCCTCGGTGAACACACTTCAGCATGCCGGGGACCCCGGCATTATGCGTGCGGGCCGCTCCCGGAAACGTAGTGCGGTTTCGAGGATGCAGTTGTGTTTTTTTTTTCTGCAGATTGAATACGAGCTCGTGAGTGACAGGTGTCTGGATCGGGACCATGCTCCGAACAGCACACTGATATATACCCCTCTGTAGCTGTTCGCGGCGTAGTTGGTAATGTCGAGATTAGAGGTGCAAACAGTCGCGCTGGGTGAGTGCGAGCTTCTGACTCGCACAACCCTTGCTGCTACAGGCTTTTCAATGAGGCGGCTTATACTGCAGTTTGTGCAAACGGATCTTACAGTTGAAGAGGAATCTCTCATGAGATATATCTTGCTCTCTGTTAGCAGATGCTGACCTCAGTGTATAATCGATGTCGCAACGGATCTAACTGTCAGTGTAACGTTTCTTCTGTGCGCGACTGTCGGTGTGTGTGCATTCCTCAGCGAGAACATCTCAGGTCGGCGCTACAGTAAGTTGGTTACGAAGATGATAAACTCCCGACTGCTTTCGGGTCGGGTTGCATGCGGGTGTGTTCATATTCCGGTTCGCGGTTTCATTGGGACGCACTTAGGACAAAGCTTCAGTAAGACATTGTGATAACAGTCTGTCTGGCTGCCGAGAGCGTTTCATGTGCGGAGCACACAGGTCCGTCGGACACTTCGCCCAGCGCACCGGGTGACAACAATTACTAGACAATTTCTGAAACTGTCTCACTTGTTCGTAGTTTTGAAAGCACGGAGTGGCAGCTTTAGTCCTGTTACCGTCTTTTCTGTTGTTCTGTAGAGCAGCTGCACTGGTTTGCCCGAAGCACTAGTGTATACGCAGAGTGCTTGCTCACTCGTACAGTCAGACGCCGTTGAATGATGGCTAGCTGAACTACGGTCTCGTACTGATGGTAACAGGTTTTTTTCATAGTCTGTTTTCCGCGACTTCTTCGCAGAGCTGCGAGAGCCTCTTTCAGCTATGCAAGCGAATCTGAGGACGACGACGCTTGATCAATCGGTAGACGGTTCCGCCTTGTCTCGAGGCCGGCCGCTGTTATCGGGTGTTCTAGGCAGGACCATTATGTCCGCCACGCTAACCCGCTGTCTGGGTGCCTGCGTTACAGACCGACTGCTGCTATTTTGCGTTTCTTCCGCTTGTATATTTCTTTTCTTCGTATGATATTCGCGCCGGGCCCCGGGTGTCCCTACGTACTCATGAAGACTTCTTCTGTCTGCGGTGACGGTCGCCTTTCGCATTCCGGTGATGTGACAGCTCGGCTGTTTCTAAGTGAACGTTTCCCTCCTCCCCCCGCACGGTTTGTTCCGTGACGGCACCCAGGCGCGCAGCCGAGCGACCGTGCTGCGCGCCTGGGTGCCGCCCTGGTCGTGCATTTCGTCCGTTTGCTCGTCGAGGTGTACCTTCTTCGCTCGAACCACGTCGGCGCTGGCGTTACATGAGCTGTAACAATTGTAATCTCTATGTAACGTCCTTGAGTGCAGCACCGTATGAGGCATGCTTTGGTTCTCATGTGCCGACGACGTCTATTGAAAATTGTTCAGCTGTGGAACCCGACTTCCGGTGTGAGCACATCTGAGCTGATCCGTACCCTCTCGCCCGGGAACATGGATGCCGTTTGTCTGAGTTATCCTTCAGTGGATTGCGTTGGATTGTTTTGTTAGGGGTTGTTTCGACATCATTAATGCTGCCTGCGGCGCGCTACAAGACTGAGTCAGGACTTCTTGTGCCGCAGTGTGTTACGTCGTCTTCTCTGTTACAGCCTTGAGCTCAGTTCTCTCCTGCAGCGTAGTGTCGCGTAAGCAGAGAAATGTTAATGATACCTGTCTCTGTGGTGCAGAGCTGTTGGTGGCGCACGCCCGTTTTCTGCTCCCTCTGCATCTGTGAGCTACGTGGGCGACTCATCACGTGTTGGTTCCACCTAACGCGCAACCCACACACCTGGTTCCACGGGCTACAGTGCTGCACCACAGGGAATATTTTCAAGGGGTCACGCGGGTTCGGCACCGGGTGAGTTGGCCTTCTTAGACTTAGTCCAGCCTTTGGGTGCGATGACTGCCTTTGGGAAGTCAACAACGGAGTCCGAAGTTCCGAGCTCACTTTTTCCGCACCACCCACATGGTGTAACAGACGGTCAAGACTGGACTCCTTGAATTCGACCACGTGAATACAGGTGGACTCACCCGGACTGCAACTGACGGAAAGCTAATCGTTGCTCCGCTTGTCGAGCGGTGTCTTATTCTGGAAGGTACCATGTTGGGCGGTGGGAAGAACAGCGGACTATACAAAGTGTATGTAATGATGGAAGCAATCTACGGGTTATTTCAACAAAGTTGCACCAGGACACGAACCGGGGCGATCTCCGTCGAAGGTACACACATCCTGCTCGTTTGCCTGCCGCTCGCCGAACCGGATGTGCAGTCGGTTTTTGCTCAGTGTTTCGCAAGCTTCTTTAGGTCACTGTGTTGGCGGGCGTTCACTGTGCAACAGGAAGAGCATCGGTAGCAGCGGCGAGGAGGGAACGACGAAGAGAAGAAAAACAGCGACGAGTGCCCCCAGAAGAAACAAGGAACGCTGCAGTGGTGAAAGGCACAACGAATATCAAGAGGTCCGTTATTGTCTGGTGACCACTTGCGAACTTGACGAGCCATTTCTCCGTGTGGCAGTCAGTGCTTGCATGGACAAGAAAGAGTGCTGCCATGCTCAGACCCGTTCACCCGTATACTGTTCGGAACCACGTAGTGTGGAACCGTAGGACACCAGTAAGAGCGGCTAGCGTAAGCACGCACCCAAGAATGTTCGGCGCTTTCTGAACTCACCTTGAAGGCCCTCCGCTGGTATTTCCTTGCCAGGAGCATGTCCTGTACTGCCGCGGCCGTGTTCTGTTTACTGCAGGCCGCGGCCTCGGCGATTGAGCAAATCTGCCGCTCGCGCCAGTACTGCTGACTTTGCA
>NW_027156153.1:0-388 GCF_002600585.1 Cystoisospora suis | reverse complement strand
GACGCTAGTTCCTTTAAATACGTTCTTGGACCGTGCGGTCCCGAAGTGATCTATGGATCGCTTTGCTTCGCCAGTCGTTCTGGAGTCTTTAGATCCTCGTGCTTTGGCTTCGGTGACTTTGTCCGTCTTCTTCGCTTCCTGTTCCGGTCCAAGGAGGTCGTAAATTGCCACTTGGTTTGCTTATCTCGGCATGATCTGGTCGTTCTGGCATCGGAGCGTTCTCACAGCGATCGTCATTCTTAAAAATAGGGCAATATTTGATGACGATCAGGGCAGGATTGTAAAATCCTGACAAAAATCCTGACATTTGGTGACCTGACGATCCTCCCAGGATCGTCGATCTGTGCGTGCGTTCTCTAGACTTCGTTTCTTCCATCCCTGGCGGCAA
>NW_027156152.1:825-1096 GCF_002600585.1 Cystoisospora suis | reverse complement strand
AACAAATGTTACGTTGTGCATTGAGGGGGGATGATAGCAAGTGGGCTAAGGTGTTACCATTGCTTGAGTTTGCATACAACAGTACGCAACATTCTAGTTCCAAGCACGCTCCATTTGAGTTACTCTATGGGTTTGTTCCTCCAAAGCCAGTGTGTCAGCAGCTTCAGCTCCCTACAACTACGGCAACAGATCTCCTTCCGCTTCAAGCCAAAGTCAAATTGAGCATGGCCAGGCGCGAACTTCTCAAAGCTCAGGAGTTTCAGAAGAAGTA
>NW_027156152.1:0-480 GCF_002600585.1 Cystoisospora suis | reverse complement strand
GAGGAGCATTTAGCCAATGCTCAGGACACTCTTAGGAAATACTTTAGATTACAAAAGCGTAGAAGATCGAGAGTAGTGCAATCAAACAGAGGTAAAAGTAGACACTAGTTCTCATACTTGATCGGGGATGAGCCCAAGTATGCCCCCCGACGCGAAGTCGGGTCAAAAGAGTGCTTTCACTGTAGTAAGGGGAAGTTGGTTCACACAGTTCTCTCACAACAGTTCACTGACACGGGCAAGGCACGTCACACGTCACCGTACAACCCTGGGTCAACTGGGTCCCCCGTGATAACACAAGCATGCAATTGTTCGCGCGTATACATACATCGCACATATTCGGAATCGTAGAAGTCCCCCCTCGTCTCTGGGTCGGGTCAAGACTCTTGTCCGTCCTGCTGGGCCCTGACACGGGGAGCCCTTCTATCTCATGTCAGTGCATGCATGTCAGTGCTTACGTCTTTTTGGCTCTGGTCAGGAGTT
>NW_027156151.1:32957-40425 GCF_002600585.1 Cystoisospora suis | reverse complement strand
GATGAAGAAGAAGAGAAAGAAAGAAAGAAAGATAGAAAGATAGAAAGAAAGATAGAAAGATAGAAAGAAAGAAAGAAAGAAAGATAGAAAGAAAGAAAGAAAGACGAGCCAACCGCATCTCTCATCCCAAGGGTGAAGAAACACACAGCGAAAGAAAACACACGCGAACGAGACAGTCCATTTCTTCCCCTCATACACCCTGATATACATGCACATACACACACATATACTCATGCATGCATACATACATATTCATACACGCATATTCATTCACACATACATATTCAAACCTATTCACATATATAGATATATATATATATAATGAAAGAGACTTTTGTTTTGGGGCTTTTCTGGGGTGCATGCAGAAGGACTGTCGTGCGTGTTGGCCTATGAATTAGGCAGTTGCCTTTCATGAATGGCCGAACATCCTGACGAACCCCCTTGGCTCAATCGACTACAGAAGGACATGCATGCTGCGAACACAGTCCATGTATACATATAGAAACACTCGTACAGGAATATGACGACACAGGGGCATAGGCTGCTAAGAAAGATAGATAGATTGGAGACAGATAGATAGCGATTAATACATAGATCAACGATAGATAGACTGAAGATAGGTAGATAGATTAAAGGGAGATAGATAGATGTCCGTCAGGGTGTCTCTTTCTGTTGGTGGTAGACAGATATGTATGTCTGCAAGAGAAAAGAGATCGTATCGTATCTCTCTTACATTGAGGAGTTTGCCACTTGCGTATCTTTCACATTCATTCCATGGGACAACTGCAGAAGGTCTAAGAGCCGGCGAGATCTTTCCGTTGCCGATGACTTCGATCCATCTTCTTCTTAGAGTTCTCGAGTGTAGATACCCCCCAAGGACAAAAGGATGGCATGCATGGAGAGTCCGAATAAGTGAGAAATTTAGACTAATGAGACCTGTCGTGCTTGTGATGCTTTGGTAGAGAGAAGACAAGTCGCTCTCTGTACCGTTAAGACGAGTTTGACTAGAGGTCTTCTCTCCTTGAGGTGTAGTGACACCTGAACAGTTTCCTCGCGATGACGAAGTGGTCTTGCTCTTCTTCTCCCTGTCACCTTGGAGCTGAAGAGAATCTTGATCGTTATGACAGAACGAAGGTGAGAGAGGAGATAGAAATCGTGGAAGCAAAGGAAAAGAAAAGAGGAGAGACGGATCTTCTGAGACGTCTGGAAAGTTAGATGAGAAGATAACCTCACCTGCTGCTTGGGCTGGAGATACACCCGAAATCAGATTTTCTCCATTCATCATTATTATATCTCCTTGGTGTTGTTCTTCTTCTTTTCTTTCGTTTCTACAGATGATCGAAGAAGCAATCTCGAGACCTAACTGTCGGATTTGACAGAGAAATGCAAAGCGTAAGGCATTCGCAACGGAAGTTAAGGAGGCAGACCCAGGCATAAAGATACACACATCAAGCTTCGATTCCATCCCTACTGCAGCTAAAGACTTGAAAGAATCGTTCTTTCCACGTCTGTTCTTGTCTGAGGGGGGTGACGAAGGGTAGGTCGTTGTACACCTGACTGGGGTGTACATACACTCGGAATCGGAAGGCAGAGGTGGAGAACGATCATCGTAAGAACGTGTTTCACTCCCATATTCGAGCAGAGAGACAGAATTCAGAAAAGCAGGAATAGGAAGAACTGACAAAGATGAAAGAGAAAAAGGAATTGAAGAAGAAGAAGATGACAAAGTCTTCTGAGTAGAAGTAGTAGAAGTATTATTTTTCTCTTGTTCGAACCAGGGTAAAGAAAGAGAAGAATTATTTGCAGGAGATGACGAGGAAATGGCGACAGAAGAACCGCATTTCTTTGCAGCTGTACATACAGCCGACCAGAGAGTATGAGGAGTCTCATCGTCTTTCTTCGAGGGCTTTTTCCTCTTCTCATCGTCTCTTTTTCTTACATCCATTTCATCCTCCTCTTCAAGGTCATCACCTGTCGGGTGTACATACACCCCATTCGGCATACAGAAGAAAAGACTTTTCGGTGATTTGGTGATCATTTCTTCTTGTCTTCTCAACTGATGAAGAATTTCTTCTCCTAAACTGGGTGACATTTCAACTAGAAAGTCTTCTAAATCTTCTCCTTCTGCTGATACCGCTTCTTCATTATCTCTTCCTTCATGCTTGTCTATCAGCTTGTCTGTCCTCCCGCTACTCCCCTCATCTCTCTCTCCATCTTGTCTTTTCCATCCATTCTTTCCACACCCGTCACATCTTCCTGGCTCGACTCTCTTCTTCACAGCATACGGTAGATCGAAGGAAAACTCAAACGTAATCTGCGAACGTAGAAAGACGCTTTTCTCTGTCTTTAGAATCGATGCACCGTCTTCTACAGATATCTTGGGAAAAGGAAGAGAACAGGACAATGAAGAAGAAGAAGATGAGGACGTGAAGCTCTTGTTTAACGAAGAGAAGAGAACAGTCGAGAAAATCCAAGGAATGGCATCTGTAGAAGAAGGAGTGGCGAGGCATGCATCTACTATACTTTCCTTTATCCGCAGTTGCTGCTCTTCAGCATCGACACCATCGGACATCGAGGATGAAGAGAGAGACGACGAGGAGGAGGAGGAAGGAAGTCTCCCAAGGAGACAAAAGAAATCTTTTTCTTCTTCTCCACCATGTTGTGTCTTTCTCTTACATCCTCCATATCTTTTCCCCTCCCCTCTTGGAAAGTCTAGACAGAATCCCAGATCTTCTGTTTGATTAAGAAGATCGACGCATTTCTTCAGAAGAGATACACCCGAAAGAGGTGAGAAAGCATGCACATTCTTCCCTGCCACATGATCATAATGTTCTTTCTTCTTTCCTTCCTTTCCCCCCTCTGCCTTCTTCTCTCCATCTGGGCCAGGAGTGCTCTGTAAAGATGAGAAATTCTTTTCTGAACTGAGAGAAGAAGCATTATGAAAGAGGAGACCTAAGATCTGGAGACCCCGAGGAAGAAGAGAAGATAGGGTTAGGAGATCGCGACAAAGAGCTTCTTCTAGGGGTGATAAAGATCGAGAAGATGAAGAAAGAGCCGTCGACTTAAGAAGAAGTTCTTCTGTATGGGGAAGACGGAAAGAAGAAAGAACAAGAAAAGAAGAGTCAGGGGACTGGACACCGATGAGAATCGAAAACAATGTAGGAGAGATCAAAGAAGAAGAAGAAGAGGTTCCTTCTCCTAGAATCTGCGCATGCAATTGGCGAAGAAGACTCGCGACACGCCAGTCAAAGCGAGCGACTAAAGGAGAAGAAGAAGAAGGAAGATGCCGAGAATTAGAAGTCCTCATCGTGTTCAAAGAGAAAGATGTGAAAAGATGAAAGAAATCTTCAGAAGATGCAACTCTTTCTCCCTTTCTTGCATGTATTGAGAGAGGAAAGAAAGAGAGATGGAATAAAAGAAAGAAAGAAGAAGGCAGAAAGACATCAGAAGAAGGGAAGTGTAAGATTAGGGAGAAATGAAGATCTTCTCTCGAATGACTGTCCCCCTGGTATAGATCGAGGTGAGATATAGAAGGCGTTGAGAAGAAATCTCCCTGTGAAGAGATAAGGAGAGCTTTCTTATGTAATAAGAAGTAGCAACTGAAGAGACACCGCAGACACACTCTTCCTATTGTGGAGAAGAAAATCCCCGAGGCCAGTCATGGAAAATAACTGACTGGATTGACTTCTCAGGTGAAAAAGAAAGAAAGACAGAATAGACAATGTGTAGAAGAGAAGCGGCTATTCAAAAAGCCAGGGAGAGAGAGAGAAGGAGAAGAACGGCAGGCCAGAAGGAGAACGAAGGAAGCGAAAAGAAGAGAAGACCGATTCTTTCTCACTAGACGGTGAGAGAGACCTCTTACGGTCCTTCGTCGATCCATCCAACGGTTTGAGAAGAATATAGACCAGAAACAAGGAGAAAAGAGAGTAAAGGCATGCAGCTTCTTTCCTTGCCGCATAGGTAGAATCTTCTCAGACGAAAGAAGAGAGAAAGACCAAAGAAAGAAAAGAGAAAGAGAGAGAGAAAACTTATCAGGCGGGAGCTCTCTTATGGTCTCTGTCTCAAGTCGGCATGTGAGTCTTCTCTAAGTTAGATTTCGAGCGCATGCAAGGAAGAAAGAAAGAACAGAGACATCTCCTTTTGTGTCTCTCAAGGGGGAACAGCTGGAAATGAGCTAAGATTCCTCTCAAGAGGGGCGAAGATCATCTCTGTCTTTTTCTGTATTTCTTGGCAAGCACACGTTTCTACATCTCTTGTCAACATGAGGGGTGTCCGTATACTGACCTATTCGCCTCATACACAGGCAGATAGAGCAAGACCACACGACTCACACATCTTCATCTTCTTCTTCTGCTCTTCTGGAAAGGCGGGAGGCGTCACGAGAAACTGTATATCAGTCTAAGTAGAACTCCTTTGAGAGAGAAGGTGGTAAGAGAAAAGCATGCTGTACCTGCAGTACGCTCAGGCGTGTATAGAGGCACATCCCATACACGGGTGGGGACGTAGTGGTAAAAAGCACCCTATGCAGATGTATGGATGGACAACGGTATTATCTACTTACAGGTTGATATAGGGTCTATGTAGCTTCATCCTAGTTGCGTTGGCAGGAACAGTTCTTTCCCTATGTCTAAGCTACCATTCACAAGCCGCATAGCTCCCGATATATAGAGGTGTGGATCAAGTCACAGAAGAACGGATGAAGAAGATCCTTTCATGTCTTTTCAGATGGTGTTAAAATGAAAAGCAGAAGAGCCAGTCTTTCCTCTCATTTTCAAAACAAGAATTTCTATTCCCGGGGAAAGGCGAAACATAAGACAAGTTTCTTGAGTGTCCCTCCCGGCTCCTTTCTCAGTGGGATTTCTGAAATTCCAGCAAGTTAAAGACAGGTGCTTCGACCATGGGAGAAGCCACCTATCTACCTACGTGTTTATGAAGTGGAGATATCCAGAGAAAGAGAAGAGTTGAGATGCTGAAAGAGACAGAGAGAGGGCGCTACCGACAGTGGCAGCAATACCAAGGGTGATGGAGGCGCGGACTTTGTGTTTGGGTGATCTTTCCGACTATTTGCTTCTTCTTGGTCTTTCTCTCATGGCCTCTTCGTTTAGATAGACAGGTAGATACTTGAAACATAGACGGATAGATACCTACACCGACGAGAGGCTGAAGACAGATCAATTGAATCTTCACATTCCACCTCCTGACGATCACTAGGACGGACCACGTTATGGTGTGGGCACGCGTCATCGGAACGATTCAAGTGCTTTGGCTGGAGAGGGTGCTCGATAGGGACAGAATGGATCTCTCTCTATATGGCGTTTCAATGCTTCTCCCTTGCTAAGGTAGACAGCCAGATTTTCTATCTGTATTTTCATGAGCAGATCAGTCACTCTCTTCGGATACAGGATTCTCATCTTTCTTGGATGTCTATCAACGAGAGATACACCGCTTTTTCGGCTCCGCCCGAGGGAGATGCCGTTGCACTCGCATGGACGGTAGTAGGGTCGAAGCGAAAGGTGTGAGAGAAAGATAGATAGTCGTGAGAGCTTTTTCTACCGCCTACTTCTCTCAAAGTCCCGTCACTATGTCAAAAACCCTTCTTTCCTATTGCCATTGAATGGATAGGACGGCAGATAGCCACAAAGCATGAATGACACTTGATGTCATGATCTTCGTTCTAGCTCAGTGAGCAAATGGAGATAAGGGAGGAAAGGGGCTGCTGTGGTGGAAAAACGAGAAGTTCCTTGTCTTCTTTTCCTGGTGTTTCAGGCTGACTGAGATAGAGCAGTCTTGTCGGTCTTCACCTCTCTCATGACTGGTCTTACATTGTGAAGATCTCCTTCGAAAACCGAAAGAAAGCACCGTACATAGTCATCGGCAAGACATCCATCCGTTCGCTACTACTCCATCCGGCACCTTAAAATGCAGAACAAGATCGATAGTTCCTCTGAGAAAGGAGAAAAGGGCAACCACACCACTGCGGCCTCTCTCTTGGTCGCTTCTTCCTAGGTCTCTTAGCTGCCCAGCTGTACGTGGAGAAGCGAGCGAGCTCTCTTCTTCCGCGAGTGAAGTACACAGCAGCTGTTTGCGCCCTTCATTCTTCATTGCATGCAGACCAGGAATGATAGAAGCAGTAGCGTTTTTCACAAGGTTTTGTTCTGTAGGCGAGGTGACCTTCCCCACCTCAAGACTTGAGTTCGTTTCAGGTGTATGTACACCTGAAATCTGTTCACTCTACACTTGAGCTTGGTGGGATCGTGAGGGGGTGTAACCTTCTGAGAACATCGTCTTCAACTCGTGCAAGAGAAGCAAAACAAACAAGTCGAGCAATTGAACCGCCTATTCTTAAACTCTTCTGTCTATGGTTCCGTCTAGCTCTCTCAGTCCCGTTCGCTCATGTCTGGAAGTTTTCCTTTTTCTTTTCCTGAAAGGAACACAAGGGAGAGTACAGAGAAGCCAGCTCGCGTCAGTCACTTCATTCTAGTCAAATTTGATAGGGCTGCTTCTCTTCCTGAAAAGGAGCTTCTTTTCTGGAAGCAGCGCTGCACAATTTTCATCTTCCTTTTCTTTTTCACTTCTTTCTTCGTGTTTTCCTCTTCTTTTCGATCTCTTCGGAATTTCTGTCGTTCTACCTGACGTGCGAGAACGGTTGACTCCTTCCCTCCCGCTTTTCTCTTTCCTCGCTGCGTCACAACGGGTTCTCTTCACCATGATGTGGACACCTTTTTTAGTCGTGATAAGAAGCATTTCGGACTTCAAAGACGCATGAGTCCTTTCTCCCGTCTTATGCGATCTTGTCTCATACATGTCTCTGTGTATCGTCTTCTCGGTATCGCAAGAGTATTACCTCTCTAAGGTCTTGAAATACCCGCTTCCGTCCGTCGACAAGAGAAGAAGAATCTTCTTCTTTTTTCTTTCTTGGAAGAACATCGACGCTCATGAATTTCTCTCTCGTTCTTCCTATCTTTTCTAAAGAGGTTTTCTTCTTTTCTTTTTCNNTGAATTTCTCTCTCGTTCTTCCTATCTCAGGGGGGGGCGGCTCCATTCCATTAAACTTCGCCTTGGACCGTCCGAACAGGATTTCTTCGTCGTCTCTCTCTCTTTTGCGTCACTGCCTCGCATGCTGATCTGATGTGCTTCTTCTTTCTCTGTGTGGTGTAAGCTAGAAATGAACCTTCTCTATCAAGAAACATCTCTTCTTCTCCCGTTTCCCGATTGCGTCTCTCCTCGAAAGACGTTCCAGAGTTGAGGAGAGAAGGGAAGAGAACATCTCTGTCCTTTCTCCATACACCTCTCTAGGCGTCTTCTCCCCCCTCTCTATCCCTCTGCAGTGGATCTTGTCTCCGAAGATCTCTCAAGGCCTGTTTCGACTCTTCTTGGGAACTGCTTACAAGGCCGAGATTCCTTCCTGGTACTCTTCTCCATCTTTTCGAAGACCTTCCTTCCGTCTCTTCTTCTTTCATTTCTTTCT
>NW_027156151.1:32398-32831 GCF_002600585.1 Cystoisospora suis | reverse complement strand
TCTTGCCCTACCCCTCGTTCTCCCCCTCACCTCTTCGAGTCCTTCTCTCCCCTTCAAGATGCAGAGCGCTATAGATCCCAACCCGGCATTTGTGGAGCTGGTCTTATCTGCTATAGCAGATGGCGCCGCGGGGTATTCTGAGAGAGCTTTATCGACAGCCCTGCAGATTATCGACGCATGCAGTACGAGCCATTCAAAGGCTTTGACGCTAGTCGCTTTAGTCGAAGAAAAGCTTAGGCTCTCAAGTGATGGATCGGTTCTTCTCGCTTCTATTGAGCTCATTGCTATGGCCGTTAGCAATCTAGGCGTCGATTTCGCAAGATGTCTTGACCAAAGGTTCATGAAAACTTTCACCAAAATACTCAAAATGGTGGGAATCCTATCTATCTTTATCCGTCTATCTCTCACTCATCTAATTATCTTTCTATCTATT
>NW_027156151.1:30265-32290 GCF_002600585.1 Cystoisospora suis | reverse complement strand
ATGTATATATATATATATATGGCTCTCAGCCACCTATCTTTAATCTATCTAGGTCCCTATGTATCTTTATTCTATCTATATATCTGTCTATCTCTCTATCTATCTGCCTGCGGACCTATTCTAGATTTAGCGACGTCGATCTCTGTATCATTTTGCATACTGGCCTCTCGTGAGAAGCGGAGACACTCTTGGATCTTGTCAACCGGTCAGAGTCTTGTTCGGAAAATCTCGCTGGGGGGTGTATTCCATCTAGCTTGTGTCTTCTCATTTCTTTTTCTTCTTCGAATGCATGCGCCCTGCAGACGACGTTGAAGAAATCTCTTTCTCGCGATGTCAAGAGTAAAATAAATAAATTCATTAACGGGTAAGTAAACTCTCTCGCGGAGAAAGAAAGAAGAAAAGGCATGAGAAGAAGAAGAGCCGCAGAAAACACACTTCCCTCACTTCTCAGCCTTGAATGAGTCGCGTGATCTGAGACGAAAGAAAAGGACAGAACACAAAATAAAGTAACGTTAGAGAGGTATACATAATAAGACCCTAAGCCGTTCCTGGGCGACAGGAAAAGAGAAGAAGAAGGTAGGATGAAGAGGACAGGAAGAGGAGAACTGTGAACAAGATCTCCGTTCTCGCCTGCTTTCTCTCACGTTTTTCTTGTCTTGCAGAACCTATGCAAATCCAGGGGTTGCCACAGATCCTCACTTACACGTAAGGAAATCTATATGAATTACTCTTTCCTTTTCCTTTCTCTGATCGATCTTCTCTTCTTCACACTGATGTGGGGGGGGTATATACACATACAGGCTCACACGTGGATTTGCCTGCGTATGTCCAGACGCTGTCGAGGGAGAGCACACACAGACAGCAGTACATACACAGTTGCATTACTTGCAGACATAGATTTGGTATACATATACATCATGTACCCACACAGGCTGCAGACTCACATTGCCTTCAACTAGACATACCACATTGCAGGTACGTTGCGTACATCCAGGGAGACGTCGGATTTGCATATGTGAAAGTGTGAGGAAACTGAACTGATAGGCATAGAGAAGTAGAGACAGGACACTGTATCTGCATAGGGCACTGGTGTGTAAGCCTGCCTGAGCAGCGGGAGTGTATGTACGCATGGGCACTGGGGTGTATGTACACATGGGCACGGGAGTGTATGTACGCATGGGCACGGGGGTGTATGTACGCATGGGCGGCGGGTTGCTATGAAAATCATTGAGTTCCCAAGCAAAGCAAAATCCGCCGTCCACACTTTTGGAACGGGGCGGATTTTGCTTTTCTTCGCGGGTTTGTTCGAAGTCTTTTTCCTCCTCTTTTTCTGTTAATTTGCGTATAGCGGCTTAAACGGAAGGTCTTATATCTTCTCCAGCTTTGGCACGGTACGTACGTATGTGTAGACGTCTTTGCTGATGTAGGATATACACCGAGAAAGGCAGCACTTGCATATGTCGTTCTTTTCTATCCGTTGAATACCGGGACTCATACATCCAGATAGATATATATATACAGATAAATGAATTTCTTACATGGCTCTTCTCTAGGTCTGCATCTTACTCATCTTCGTCTTATCATAACGTCTTAGACTCAAACCTATAGAACTTCTTTCCGAAGTCCAACTATGTGTATCAATTCTCCAGTCTATCCGATTTGAGATTTCGAGATACCTAGACTAACTTACGCAGGGGGTATGCTGTATTGTATTTCTTGCAGTTTCGTACTTTCAAGTTTACTTCGGGTAGTCTTCTTTTAGAGAGTGGAATATAGACGTTTTCCTTCTCAAATTGTGTGCTGGCTTTTTCGCCAGATTCTTTTGTCTTGCAACAGGAGAAGTTACCAGCTCTGTTTGAGGTGTACAGACACCTGCGTGCAAAGGGTAAGTGAGGACGGGAAGCTGCTCGACAGAAAGAAAACTCAAGTCTTTCTTACTATTCTTACCTTGCACCGAATGTACCCAGTCAGATGTAGAGCTATAGGGGGATGGACTGGGACAGGTACTTAGATAGATAGATAGAT
>NW_027156151.1:8066-30216 GCF_002600585.1 Cystoisospora suis | reverse complement strand
AGATAGATAGATAGATAAAAAGAGACTAAGATAGGTCAACGGGAGACATATAGATTGCAGATAGATAGATAGATGGATCGAAGATACATACAGATCGATAGCTGAAAGGTAGTGTGCTCGCCTTGATGCCTCCCTCTCTCTTTCTCTCTCTTTGTCTTTATAGCTAACTATGTATACATTTCCACGTGTTGTCTATATGTCTTTCTCAAGTATGTTGTGATGTGTATGGTATCTGCTGTACGTCTAGACAAGGGTGTCTTCATTTCCTTATTTCTTGCCTCCTGTGTTCGTCTCTCTTTTTCTTCTTTGAGGAATTGAACCTGCTTGGCTTTTCTAAGATTTTCTTCTCTTCTCTTTACTTTCTTTGCAGGCGTCGAGTTTCCTTCCGTCGATGTTTCTATGAAGTTTATGGTGAAAAATGCTGAGGTTAGGCATTCACCCAAAAATGCTGTTGACGACTATGCTCTTCTTCTTCTTGCTCTTTCTCTCGAGAAGCTTCGATGATACGATATAGACATGCATACATATATGTGTGATCTACAGATCTATACATACTCATATATCTACACATGTGTGTAGCTATCACCGTTCACTACCTATCAGGGTATTCAGTCTTCGTGAATATCTCTATACGTGTGTTTTCATTCCTTTCTCTCTCTCTCACTCTCTCTCTCACTCTCTCTATATATATATACATAGATTCACTTATATCTCTCCGTGTATGGATATCTAGCAGACTCTTCATGTGTATCGTGTGTGTACCTATATCTCTATAGATCTTGCTTCTATACATGTGTAGAGGAGATAAGCTTCGATGTGAATAATTTACGTGAGAAAAAGGTTTCACTGTATCTACTCTTGCTGTTCCTTTCAACCTTCAAGATATCTCAACGTTTCTAAGATGAACAGATACCGCACGCATCATCGATTTGTCTCTCCAAATCGATACATGTTCCTCTCTCTGCAGTCACTGTCTCTTTTTCTTCCTCATCTGTAGGAATCTCCTGCTTTTGATCCTTCCCTTCGAGTTCCCCGCCCGAAGCCCCAAGGGGAGAGTCTCGTCACGACACCACCTACGTCATTCTCGTCTTCGGCTAATATTCGGAGTCATCATCTTCATTCGTCCTTTTCTCAAAATCCATCGAATTCTCTTCCTCCTTCACCTTCTTCTCAGAAGCCTTTGACAGTCGAGGAGGTAAAGAGATTAATGAGAATAGAGACATTTCGTTTTTCTTTCTCTAAAGAGGATGACGATAGAGACATTTCTTTCTCTATCTCATGTGTATATAGAATAGAGAATCTCCTGATCCTCCTGTCTATATGTCCATCCGATATGTAAGGCTACATTTCTATTTCTGTATCCAATGGCCTGAAGGCTTTACTCACTAAAACATATCTTGACTGACCTTCTTCTTTTCCATAAAAGTTTACATCCCTTCTCTGCAGATCTTTTCTTTCGAGTTGGTGTCTTCCATGCGCTTCGTCGTCATTCACACCTTCATCTTTCTCGATCTGGAGTGTATGTGTATATACACCAGAGTATCTCTATACATTCGTCTGTGTGTCTACGTGATATCAACTAGCTTGGGAAGGAATGAGCCTAGAATCTCAGGCTCGTCAGAAGAGTGGAGAAAGAAGAGGAGGAAAACCTTGGGGTCTAAGAAACTCTTTCACATACAGATGGATTGCCAAGCTCTTAGATGAGTCTTCTCTTATCAACAGAGAGACCAAGGATCTCTCTTCACCTTCTCTTCCATGATCCTATCGTACCTGCACATTCGAAGATTTGAGTGACCTCTTCTCCTCTCATGACAAATCGTTCTGTCGTCTACGCGCTGTATATCTCCACTTATCTCTCTATACATGTATCTGTAGAGAGACCCATGCATGTATAGACGTGTGTCTGTGTATCTCCCGTAGGCGGTGTCTATACGTGTGCTCTCATACTTGGCAATACTCGTGGGGTTCTCTGTCTCTTCTTCTCTCTCAAGTTCGTTGTCTTCTTCTGTCTGTCTCTTTCTCTCTCTGGCTTTCTCTCTCTCTTTCTGTCTCATGCACACATCAGCGCATACACGACGTGGGGAAAAGAGCAGATCCTCTCTCGTTCTATGGACGTTGCACTATTTACGAAGAGATCGACACAAAAGCCCACACATTCTTTTCTAGGGGTCTCGGATCCTCCCTTTCTTCACATCCCTCTCTCGTATACCCTCAAATACATCATTCCACGTAGATCTATCTATACATCTCTGTATGTATAGATAGAGGTATGTACACGTAGACATGTGATATATACATGTGTGTGTGTCTCTCTCTCTCCCTATCTACTTCTATATGTACATGTCTGTCTATTTGAATGATGGATAGGTGTGAGGGGGTGAGTTTTGTCTCACCTATACTAGGTGGTCGTTTGCCTCTGCCCTCTTTCTGTATAGGAGCGATCTCTCCGTGCTTTTCTGTTAGTCTGTGAGACATCTCCACCCTGTAATCCGTCAGAAGTTCAAGCGAAGATCGCCAAGTTGAACTCGGCAAGGCGTCGTGTGAATTTTCTTATCGAATCTTTATCAGAGAATGACAATACCCTAGCATTGAATCTTCCACGTGTCTCTTCTCTTCTCGAGTTAACGGATCAAATCGATGCATGCCTTTCTTCTCTAGCTCCTACTTCACGAGATCAAGCAAGTGTCTCGAACTCTTCTTCTTTTCGCGGGCATCAGAAGAGCGTAGGAAAGCCTTCTCTCAGGGACTCTCCCCGTCTTGACGCGTTTCATAGTCAACGTCATACTAGTAATCTTCTATCTCTCTCACCAGAGAGAGATAGACAAAAGACAAGGACAGATAGAGGAGAAGGAGGAGAAGAAGAAGGAGGAGGAAATAAAGGAACACGTGAAAGAGAAGGAGAAGAAAGAGGAGGTCTCGTGACCGTTGGAAAGCAAGGGAGCCAAAGAGAGCTCCAGATGATCAGCCCGAAACCTCTTCATCTTCATCATGGGAATTTGAAGTCGACGCCATCCATTTCATCTTCTTCTATCTCTCCTAAGACGAATCCAGCTCACCCGTCATCTTCTTCTTCTTCCTCGCAGTTTCCTTGTTCTCTCTTGCCACCTCCTCCAGATCCTCCCAAGAGTTCGAGTAGCAGCGACACCTGGACAGGGAAGGCCAGAGGAGAAGGAGCAGGGGGGTGTCCGTTCTCTTCTTCTTTTTCTTCTTCTCCAGGAATCAATTGTGAGCTTCTTGATCTAGGAGAAGGTGAGGTGAAGCCAGATAAGTCTTCTCTTCAGAAGTCGTCTCTTGCTTCTTCTTCTTCCTCCTTCGTTTCTTCTCATGGCAAAGAAGAAGAAGAAGGGATAATGAAGAAGAAGAAGAATAGCAAGGAGCCTTCACAGTCTTCTCTACATCATAGTGAGACAAGGCCATCTTTAGACAACTTAGAAGACATCTTTCGTTCATCGTATGGCTCTGGGATCTCCCCCAATCCAAATCAAAATGCCTCTCTCCCTTCTGCTTTTCTCTTTCCTTCCTCTTCTTCTACTTCTTCTGTATCCGAGCCTAATCCTCCTACCTTTGATTCTCTCTTCTCTCAGAATATCCCTCCTCTTACGAAACCCTCGGGCCCTACGTCTCACCCTTCTTCAAGCAGCATCTTTTCCTCTTCTTCTTCTTCGTCTTCTCCAACTTTATCTCAATCTGTCTCTTCTTCGGACCCTTTCAATACTTCTTCTTCTTCATCTTCCTCCTCGTCGTCTTCGACAGGGCAAGGAGTGACGAGGAAAAGAGAAGAACCTTGTCTCCCTTCTGCGGAGCTATCTACCTCCAGCACTCCCGGTTCATCTTCTTTACATAAGTTAAAAGAACTTCCTTCACAAGAAGAGAGACGGCACCGAGGTAGTTTCTCTTCTCTCACTCCTCAGAATCCTAGCTTAAATGACACTAGAGAGATGCATGCACCCGATCTTCAGGAGAAGGATAATAGTAGGCGTTTTCATGCCTTCGATGAATTGATCAAAGAGAATCCTCCTCCTCCTCCCCCTCGTTTGGGTCTCTTTCCTATCAATCACCTCGCTCTATTACCTCCCTCTTCTTCCTCTTCATCTTCTTCTTTAGACGGATCGAATGCTTTTTCTGTTATGTCGCCACTGTCTCCTCCTTCTTCTCCTTCGTGTGTCTCAGGGATGAATGTCGAGAGCAAGGGTCTTCAAGAAGAGAACAAGAGGAAAGAAGAAGATGAGAAGAAGAAGATGATTAAGAGAGACGAAGAGGACGAGGAGAAGAAAAAGAAGAAAGAAGGCTTGCACAATGCTCTACAACGACAACAGGATTTCTCTGGAGTGTGTGCTTCCGCAGAGACTTCTTCTTTCTTTCCTTTCTCTTCATCTTCGTCTCCTTCTCTTATCTCAGACAAGCCTTCTGACAATTCTTTCACCTCTTCTCACTCTAGAAGTCATACCCACCTGACAGTTTGTATCTCCTCTCAAAGCTCTGCGGCTCTCTCTACTACTTCTCTTCCTTCTTCTTCACTTCTTTCTTCCTCTTCTTCTACATATCCATCTTCTTCTTCTTCTTTACCCCAACCTCAAATGTCGTCTGTCTCTGTCACATCAAGCTCACATCCATCTGTCTCCTCTTCTTCTTCTCCATACTCCTTTCTTCCTCCTCCTCCTCCCCCTTCTTCTTCTTCTCCCTTTCCCCCTCTTCCTTCTTCATCTTCTTCTCCCTTTTCTCCTTCATCTTCACTCTTTTCTTCTCCACAGGCTTGTCCCTCTCTACCCCCTCACTCTTCTCCAGAGAATGTCTTCGACAAGAAGCCTTTTGAAGTGACAGGAGAACCTCCTTCATCTTCTTCTTCAGCAGCACGTGGGTTCGATTCCACGTGGTGGCCATCCAATTCTTCTTCTTCTCCTTCTCTCTCTCCATCTGGCGATGCTTTCAAGAAAGCGAGACAGGAGAATAAGGACGAGGGAGAGAACAAGAATAATTGCTCGTTTGCACCTTCTTCTTCTTTTATACCGACCCCTCTCTCTCAAGAGAAGACAGGAGGAGGATGGATGTCTTCTTCTTCTCACACGAACGCAAATCTACAGGGAGAAAGTCTCTTTCCTCGTTTTCCTTCGTCTTCTTCTTCTCTCGACTCGAAAGAAGAGAAGAAAGAAGTGGCTGCTTTCGATCTCTCATTCGAATTACAGCAGCAGTCACAGGAGAAGAAGGAGACGGCGGCGCATGCAAATGAAGAAAAACCTGATCTACACGTGACCTCTCACACCAATCGAGATAGACAGAAGGAAGAAAAAGAAGAAGAAAAGGCAGCTTTAGGATGGGTGAAGGAGGACGGTGCTCGTCTTAATGAGGTGAAAGATGCAAGGCACACCCCCGCTCATCCTTCCTCCTCCCTCTCTTCTCAGTCTCCTTCTTCTTCCTCTTCTTTGTCTCCATGGGTATCAGAAGAATCCCGTGGAGATCATAAAAACGTCTCTATGGCTGGGGCTTTCCCTGATGTGTCTGCAGAACAAGAGGAAGATCGAATGAGAGGAGCATTGAAGAGGGAGGGTGCATGCAAAGAAAACAGTCTCCATGGTTTATATCATGAAAGAGAGAAGGAAACTCCTCCTGTTGCAGCGAGCCTTCAGACTTCTTCTCTTCCTCTACAGAAAGGAGGTCTCCTCTTTCCGGATGACGTAGATCTGAAAGAAACCCCTCAGAGAATATTCGAGGAGGGAAAGAAAGAACAAAGAGAAGAAGAAGAACTCGCGAGAGTGAAGAATAGGACATCGATTGCATGCCCTATAGATGGTGGAGGCGGAATGAAGAAAGAAGAGATTGAGGGGGCCGGAAATGCTGAAGAGGATAAGATTAAGAAGGAGAGAGAGAAGAAAGAGAAGAAGATCGAAGAGGAAGAGGAGGAAGAAGAAAAGAATGAAGTAAGAGAAGGAGTGCAAAATGAAGAGGAAGAAAGTGACCAAAGACATGAAAGAAGTGAGAGAGAAATTCTAGAAGAACTGCAGCAACAATTCGAGGAACTCACACAAAACTTCACAGTCTATGATCTCTAAGAAAAGAAAAAATAAAGAAAGGGTAAAGAAAGAAAGGTTAAAGAAAGAAAGAGGGAGGGAGATGATCGTCACTTCTTCAAGATGCAGCATCGACTGTAGCACGGCTTTTAGCTGTACAAGAGGGTAGAGGTCCTCCTCATTTCCTTGTCAATTGTCTTCCCCACCGAAGGAAGGGAGAGAATCGAGTAAGGGGGGAGGAGGGTCATCTATCTTGGCTCACGGCATAGATAGATCAAAGATAGATAGATTCCTTTGGCTACGGAGAGACGGAAGAGAAGAGATAGAGTTCTTTTGAATGACATAGGATTGAGAATTGTGAGCCTGTGAAGAAAGAGTGAAAGAGGGGGGAAGAAAAGTGCAAGAGTAAAGAGTACGTGGAGAAGAATGAAGAGAAGCGGAAGGCTATGAGATTTATTTGAATGGAAGAAGGAAAGAAGAGAATTAGAGAATGCAACAGAAGAAGAAAAAGAAGGGGAGAACAAGGAGAGAGAGTAGAGGAAGAACGAGGAGAATAAGCAGAAAGAAGAAGTACAGAGAGAGAGACAGAGTCTCATGAAGTGTCTTTAATGAAAATACAAAGGAGAAGAAAAGAAGCCCATCCTCTCAATTTCTACCTGAAAGAATTAGAACGTATCACTTCTCTCCTTGTATCTCAAGGTATGCATATATATATATATATATACCTTTATATATATATATATATATAAAGGTATATCCTATATGCTCTCCTGCATCAATCTATATGCTTTCCTATGTATATATGACTGACATGCATATATCCATATGATATGAAGGGGTCCTTTGGCTAGAAGATCTTTCGTAAGTGTTTCCCACCCCTGTTACGACCCGTAAGGCCTTCTCTCCCCTGTCTCTGTTTTTTCCTGCATGCGACGACTAGCTAGCTATGCTCAAGACTGGCCCCTTCTCTTCATTTCTTCGATCTCGCTTCACTCTCCTTCCCTCAAGGCAGGCTCTGTGCAGAGAACGATTTCGCTCATGGTTTCCCCAAAACAGAAGATTCTCTCCCCTTCTTTATGTCTAGACATACGTGGAGGGGGACGCTTGAATCTCTTCAAGGAATAATGAAGGATGACCCCCATGCAAAGACTCAAAATAAAGCTTGGGCGTATCTAAACCGGAGTGTATATACACCTGAATGTCGTGTGGAGGAGATCTTTTCTCAGATTGGTCTTGAAGTGCATGTGTTGCAGATCGAGAAAGGAACGAAGTATCAGTGGGAATCTCTTTCTATGAAAGGATGCTGTTCGATCATAGTGTTAAACTCTTCGAAGGAGAATCTTCTTTAACTACTCATGCCTGCCTCTTTGTCGGTGCCTGTCGTCTTTTGTTTCGATGCTTCTTCTCTGCTTCATCTTAAGATCACGTCTAGCTCACCTTTCCCATCTACATGTCCGCGTCGGTCTTTTAATCGAGATCAGATCAACATTGAGTTATGGAAATTGCATGCGTGCGTCTGTGCATGCATGCAAGCATGCTACACGGGGCATCAGTGAAGAAGAATCCTCTCATATCCTTGTTTCTCATCTTTCTTTCTTTTCTTCTTCGCATTCATTGGCGTTGTTGCGTCTGTCCTTCTTTGCATATTTGAACTCTTCATGATCCTTTCAGAACGTCGTGCCAGGTGGATAATAGAAACCTTTCCCGGATGCATAGATAGCGAGATTGATATAGACTTCCCCTTTCCACAGAGACATACACCTTGGCTACATGCTACACTCTCCTCTTCTTTGCATGCAGCAGGTGTGCTCGTATCCATCTACCTATATCGAAGTATGTACAATGAGTCGCATACCTAGGCCATCTCTCTCAATGCATGTGTATATAGAGCGTATTTACGTGGGGCATTCCGTTCTCTTGACTGTGAGTAGCATGTCGTCTCTCCATGATCCTGCTGATAGACGTGTCATTAATCTAGAGCATCTAGCATGCGTAGCTCATCCTCGTTGAATGATAGTCCTTTTGCCAGAATGAAGGAGACTCTTAGTAGTAGGATAGATAGATGAGACAATGAGGCAGATCTTTCTCTAAGAAGCTTTTCCCTCTCCTTCCATCTACCAGTTCATTCCTATTCTCTCTAAGAGGAGTGATCGTAGTAAGAAAGACCTTCTCCCCTGAAGGATTTCTTGAGAGATAGATTTGCATGCATGCATGCCTTATCAACACCTTCAGAAGGAGACGAAATTATCCAGCCGGACGGACGGCTGCATATGTGAACTGAAGGGAAGGGGACCCGTGTCTCTTTGATAGCTAGAGAGACATGACACATAGATGACAACAAGAGGAGGAAAAGAAACTCCTCAAAGACGACTGACGAAGATGACGAAAGACACGTTTCTAAGATCAGCCCCAAGAGATGTGAGAGACGAAGAGAGAAGACTGTCATCCCCTTTGTTAGCTTGAAGGAAGCATCTATGTATTTCTCTGTTTCTATTTCTCTCTGAGCATTCTAATGTACGTATATAGAGAGGCCTACCTATAGAGACACCCTTGAAAGACCGGATGAAGGCAGTTCTTCTCTACTCCTCTTTCTCATCTTTTCTTTCTTCTCTTTCTTTCTTCACCTTCTCTACTCAGTCTTCCTCTACCCCTGCGTTTTGGCATTGGAAGACATTCTGTCCCCTTCAGTATCTATCTATCTATCTATCACTCCGTATAGAGCCGAACTTACTCTTCTTTCTTCATTGTGAACAAGAGACCGACCCCTTCTTTCTTTCTCTCTTTCTCTCTCTAATTCTCCTCTGCTTTCATGCTTTATAGACATCATAAGAAAAGACGTCTCTTTGAAGAGGCGGGGAGAGACAGGAGGAGAAGAAAGTGACCCTAAAAGAAAAGGCTTTCTCATTCTCGTGATTCGAAGAGAATACGAAAGATCGGTCCCCTCTCCCTATCATATGATCTCCATGGTTGAAACAGAAAATAAACCTCTCCACACTACAAATTCATCTCCTCTCTCTCTCTCTATTTCTTTTAGATCTGCCTATCTATCATTCAATCTATCTAGTCACGCTTTCTATATCTTCACTCGACCTCTCCATCTTCCTACATCTTCAAAATCCCTATCTGTCTTTGATCTATCTATCTATCTATCTGTCTCTTTTTTCCTCCTCCCTCCTTTATCAATTTCTTTATCTATCACCTACTTCTGTAGGTACCCTACATCGAACTTTTGCTTGTTTTAATGCTTTTTTTTTGTTCCTCTCTTTCTCTTTCTTCTCTAGGACTCCTTCTCTCAACTTTCTGTGTATCTCTTTGCCTGCTTGGTGGCTAGAAGAAGAGAGGCGCAGGGCAGTGGCCAAGCCCTGCCGCGGTTGGATTGTGAATGACGTAGTCTCCCTTCACTCTCTCTTCTCGCACACCGTAAGGCCAAGCTCGACTTATCGTCGGTCGATGCTCCTTCGGTACTGATGCAAGAAGGGACAGACAAAGCAGACAGGAAACAACAGAAATGGGGAGAGATTTAAAGGGATTGATACAGACAGAAAGATAGATAGATTAAAGATAGATTATAGATAGATAGATTAAAGATAGATATAGATAGATAGATTAAAGATAGATATGTGCATAAGAATAGAGTCGCGCGTGAAGATAGTAGTATGCGTGCATGTACATACATAACTATACGCAGTGCTTTTAGAATACGAAGTCTGTAATAAGGGAATTTGAGTGATGCCTATTCATTGTAATACAAGAAGTATATATATACATACATACAGGCATCTATATGTAGGTATCTATCTAGAAGTCTACATATATAGATGTATCTGTTGATGCGCATATACGCATAGGTGTGTATATTTACCTCCATATTTATCCAGAGTCATACAAATGTGGACGGGGAAGACTCGGTCGAGAGTAGGAGAACAGTTCATCTATACACGAGAAACACATGCATATCTATATACATATCTATAGGAGCTCTGAGAGAAGAGGAAGAGAAAGAAGAAAGTGGTGACAGTCTTCTCGAGCCATCATTAAAGGCTGAAGAGAGGAATGTGGAGAAGATCTGAGAGAGCACTGTCTCTTCATTCCTTTCTAGATGATCTTCTTCGAACGAAAGAAAAGAAAAAGAAGAGAAGGAAGGAAGAAAGATGAAGAAAGAAAGAAAAGCTTCTTACAGTTCCAGGCGCTGTCAGGTTGCTCCATCGGGTGTCGGGTGTATCGAACGACTTTCCCGTCTTCCTGCTTTATTGCACGAGGACGGAATCGAGCTGCATTAATGAGAAGGGCATGCAAGAGGCCAAGAGAGTTTTGAAAAAGAGACAGAGATAAGATCTAACAGGTTATGAAAGATGAATAAGAAAGAAAGAAAGAAAGCACAAGGAAGGGACGGGGAGAGGAGAAGAAGAATACACGAAGGCAGAGGAGCGAAGAGCGAGAAAGAGAGAAAGACATGATAGAGACATCGGAAGAGACAGGAGAGGAGAAGGTACTGTAGTAGTATATGAGGAGATGAAGATGGAAGAAGAGAAGAGAAAGACCGGCGTGTTCGCCTCCATCGAAATCCCACGATCCAGATGGAAGGCTGTCTATCTTCGATTTCCTATGAGGAACTTCCATGTACAGATAACGTATATGTGTGGCTATAAATAGAAACATGAGAGACAGTACAAAACTGCTCGCTCTTTCGCTTCCTGGGCTCGCAAACAACTCAAGAAACTGCAGTGTATATACACTCCCCAGAAAATGAAACCGATGTTTCGAAGCCGTATATTTTCGTTCATAACGTATTAGGCTTATACAAGGGCTGCCTGCACTGACACGGTACATGTATACTTATGTATATGTGTAGGAGACGCGAAGGAAGACAGGAGGTTTATGATTCGGATACCTAGGCTGTATGTACACATACAGCTACAGGGAGAGAAGAGTAGTTCATGTAGACCTGGACTTACAGAAATGAAACAATCTACCTCATAGGGGCAAGAAGAGGAAGAAAGAAATCTCCATACCAGTAGAAGATCTAGAGGTATTTCATAGAGAAGCAGATTCCTTCGTTACGTTACCTTTCCATAGTCTCTGACGGATAAGAAATTTGCATCGATCTCCATCAATAGCTATAGGGCTAATAGCCTTAACAAGACAGGAGAAAGAAAAAGAAATTGGATGGAACAAGATACTCGACCCGCAAGTTTCGATTCTCTCGCTCCTTGCAGCTCAATCAACACATAAAGTCGATCGAACTGGAGATAGCAATGTAACTGTAGATCTAATTCTCTGCAAGGCACCGCATGTAAGACTAACGCAAGAAGGAGGAAATCTTTTCCTATCAGTCTTCCTCTGTAGCAGTAACTACGCCATGGATTCCTGGGCGTATACACACTGCATGGATAAGACCTATATCTGCTTGTATACACTTGTATAGAGATAGACAGATCCAGATACAAATACAGCGATCCTTATCTCTTCTAGCATACAGTGATGTGTGCTATATACGTAAGGCAAGCATACATCGATGCATGCCAAGAAGAAAGGTAGAAAAAGAAGCATCCCGAGTGTCTCGTCTCTCCTTTCATCCCCGAAGCATCAAGGAGGAGATCTCTTTAGGGAGGGAAAACACGCCAATCTCCAACGGCGCTATGATTCACCTCGGCTATCACGATCGGCGAGTTCGCTCATCGAGATATACACCTATATATGAACTTAGATAGGTAGGAAATTGTAGATAGATTAAAGAAAGAAAGAAAGATAGATAGATAGAGAACTTACAGATGCAAAGGCCTAGAGATGCTATACTTTTATATAGAGATGTTGCTGACGGGACATATATCTAGCGAGCTATGAATATGACACACATATGCAAAGAGATCTACTTTGGGTGTATGCAGGTATATATTATGTCTATGCATATATAGAGAGAGATAGAAACGACGGCTGTTCCGTGAAGATGTCCCTTCTGAGCTTCTTTAGCTTACTCTCTGCCTGTCACGAGAATCGGGGATAGCAAACCTAACGCATTTCAGTCCTAAGCGAAGAAAGGGAAAACAACCAAGCCACGATAGAAACTGTCTCGTCTCTGCAGAAATCGATGGCTAGCTAGACACGTCTGGAGATAGCCTATGTCTACATATAGATCAGAACATGATGACGTTGACCGGTGTGTCTTTCTATTAGGCTCAATGGATTATCCCTATACCAACGTGACTGACTACAGGGTAGACAGCTTGGCATCCTATATATATACATCTACAACTGAGATATGCTATAGTAGGTAGGAACTAGGATGAACGTATGTATCCAGGTATATGTAAGCTTGCGCATGCGAAGGTGTATATACACTCGACGGGATTACTGTGAAGATCGGCCTGGAGTTTCTTCTATACGAGGTGGAATGTGTCAGCTGCACCACTTGACTGACGGAAGGTCTTCCTTTGTGTAGGATTCAACAAGCGGTCGCCTCTCTCCTTTCGAAACCCCCGAGATATGCATAGATATAGATATAGATGTAGAGACATATGTACACACATACATGCAGAGAAACACGAGATGCAGCCGTACATGATCTATGGATGTACATGAGAGGAACAGATGCTGTCGTACAACATTCATATATACATAGAGAGGAGAGAAACACCTCATCTACATCTATACTTATATAGAGAGATAATTGAATGAAGCACATGCAGTCGCACATCATAAACCTATTTACGTACAAGCCATGAAAGAAACAGATGGTATCATCCACCATATATAGAGATATAGCAGACGCAGCCCTTGGAAGCATACCGATAAACGCGAAATGCGATTACTCAAGGAAGAAGATATGAAGAGGAGAGAAAGTCTTCCACGAAGAGAAGAAGAGTCTCTTCCCTACGACTTCTTCCAATGCATCCACCCCACAGAAAGAAAGTCCAAACATAGCGCTAGAGAGAACAAAGACAGATTCCTCTGAGAGACCTATGCTGCACTCCCCGAAATGTCCCCGATATGACACATGCTATCTTTCTTCCTTCTCGGCGCTTCTACTGCTCTATGAGACATGAATGGGAGAAGAACTCTAACTTGCCCTTTTCTCTGTCTTCCGTCAGCCCTCCTCCTTACTTAACGTTTCACAAGCATGCTTATACATGTCGTAGTCAACGCGATAAAGATACTTCATGATCCTCTGGCGCCGCGATAGCCATATAGAAAGAATCTTCTTCTTCTGCTGATCTCGCACGTGCTTCAAGAGATGCGCGCGCACATTCAAAATCTTCTCCGTTAGGCATGCCACTGCAACGGACAAGAGACAAAAGAGAGAGAGAGAAACATGAGAAGAGAAGCTCGAAAGGAAAGAAGGAAAAAAGCAAACTTGGAGAAACGATGACGAGAACCTTTCACTCCTGTCTTAGAGAATGATAAAGACTCTCTACTGGAGAGAGAAAGAAAGAAAGAAAGAACGAACGACTCTGCTCCTTCTCTATCCTCTCTGCAATGAGCTACCTCTTTCTGTCTATCTCTATATCTCTTTAACGTGAAGAAGAGCACTGAGGTGTGTCGTCCCTCCGTGGAACGGAAGGTGTATAGAAATGAAGAGAGACGTCGCAGTTTCTCCCTCTGTCTCTCTCTTGAAAAAAGGCCTTGGGAGTAAGATAAGGGTGGAAAAGATTCTGGCTATACGTCAGTTTGGGTAGATGTGTATACAGAGGAGGAGACGAAAGAGTGTCTATGAAACCTTCAGTGCCAATAGAGAAGGAAATTCACAGGGAGACAGATAGACGAAACGAGAGACAAGTCGACTTCCAGAGAAGGTGAGCAAATGGCTATACAGCATAGACATGTAAGTAAGGAAGAGAGAGAAGACCATCATACGCATAGATAGGTAGATATAGAGGTCAGGAAGAAGAAGAAGAAGAAAGAGAAACAGGTAGGACTGGGGGTGTCTATCCCCTCCATGAAGAGATTTCTCGCATGAAACTTCAGAAGAAAACTTATGGCGCTCCTGAAGGAGATAGATCCAAATTCATAGGTCAAGACAACAAGCAGATCGACTGAAAGATACCCATGTAATGCGTGCATGTTCATAGATGGATAGACCAAAGACAGATAGGTCAATAAAGATAGATAGATTAAAGATAGATCAAAGAGACATGGATAGATCAAAATAGATAGATCAATAAAGATACATGAGTACATAGATGGAAACCTCGTCTTTGTATTTGCATGGATTGGTAGAAGACGAGAAGAGAGAGATTAAAGAGAGACAGTTTCTTTCATCTTGTCATCTTACACTGGACTGCGGGGCTTCCTGTATCATAAGGCCTTCTCTGTAGCAGTCTTCTTAACTGCAATTTTCTCCACTGATGGAGTTCTCTCTTCGATGCACACCGAAGATGAAGACATCGTCTTATACTCGGAGAAAGCTTGGATAGGTCTTCTCCATGCCATCTCTCAATATATCCATCTGGAATCTGTGAAGAAAGAACAGAAAAGATGAGGATAGGAAAAAGCCGAAAAGCATTCCTCGTGAAGAAAGACACTTTTCTACTGACTGAAGATGTGAAAGAAAGAAAGAAAGAAAGGACGAAAGAGTGTAAAAAGAAAGAAAGAAAGAAAGAAAAGAAAACTTCGGATAGAAGATAGATAGAAAGTCAGATAACCTTATCGCCATGCATACCATTACACGTAGTTCTCTCTCCCTCTCCCTATATATATATATATATACATACATCCATAGTATGTAGAGACTTGTCCTGCTGCGCTGTATCATCTTCTTCTTCTGTAGGCCAGCTGTATCTTCTTTGAGAGATTCCTTCCGCCCTTAGAGTAAACTCCAGAGTTCTTTGTGTATGTATGTATGTATGTAGAGCCGATGCGTTACCTGAGCGCGTTCACTAAGGAATTCTTTCTCAGCTTCTATATACCAAGGAGACTTGGGAGCGCGTGTCTTTAAGGCAACGACACCTCCATAACGATGGCTTTTCAAGCGAGCGACATTTCTTTCTTGATTGAAGTAAAGAGAAGAAAGAAAACTACTTCTCTCTCCACATGGAAAGGAAGAAGAAAGGAACTGACTCGACGCCAGGGGGAGAGAGGGAGACGAGGGAGGACCGCGGAGACAGAGAGGAGTCGACAGAGAAGAAAACGTACGGAGAGACAAGCGAGAAGAGAGAGAGAAAGATGAGGAGAAAGAAGAACAAGAAGACTGAAGAGCAGACGACGAAGAAGAGGGAGATGGTGAATGAGAGAGAGGAGATGAAAGAGAACCGAACCTACGAAGTGAGGGGCATGGAGGAGAAGAAGAAAGTTCCTGAGACAGGTAGGAGAGAACAGACTTGGTGAAAAAGTCATCAGAGATAGGAGAAAGATAAGGAGGAGGAGGAGGAGTGGATGACTGTCGTAATCGGAATAGAGAGCTTCTTCTTTGACACAAGACATGAAAACTTTCACGGAAGAGAGACGCTGGCCTCGAGAATTTAGGTGATAGCAAAGATGAAGAAGAAGAACAGCCTCGATGAGAAAAGGAAGAAGCCCAGGAAGAAGGACTCGAATTCCTGAGCTTAAGCTTATTCATTTTCTTGCATGTCAGTGGTTCTCCTTCGCTACTCAATAGCCCGTAATCCGTCAAGAATAAGAAGCCTTTAGTATGAGTAGAGTGTTCGCCGAAGAGACGAATTCCGGCGATCTCTTTCTTCTTCCCTGTGGTGGAAGAGACCTGACATTTTCCCCTGGCTTCTCTCGAGAGGCGTCATGTGTTTTGTCTGGATAGGAGGAGGTAACACATGAGATAGAAGTGAAGGGCGGGAAGAAGAAAGACAAACATAGCAATACAATGGCGCTATCTCCTTCTTCTTATTATTCGGATTTCATTCTTCTCGGGCAGTGTCACAAGAAAGAAAGACAGAAGCTTCCTTCCTGGTAAGGGGAAAGATGAAGTCAGGGAGAGAGAGAGATCCATCGGAATCTCCGTTTTGTCGAAAGGGGAACGAAGTACAAAGCTGTAGATCTCATGGAGGTCGAGCTCTGAGAGATGTGTTCTGTTCTTTACGGATGAGAGGAAAGCAAGATTTCCACGGGAGAGCTTGGGCCTTCCTACCTGTTTATGTCTGATATGACCCCATTGTTTGGTCCCGGCATGCATGCATGCATGCGCGGCTGACGATGTTTCCACGGCAGCGTCATGAGAAACCTCTGCTTCGGTGCTCCGATCTTCTCTATCTCTCTCTGCTGGTGGACTCCATGAATCTGTTCTTCTTCCGGATAAGATGAGACACAAGGGGGAGCCGGAAAGGAAGAAAGCAAGAAGAAAGAAAAGGGTAGAAGAGGTTGTTGTAGCTAGCCAGACAACTTGATCATACATTGCATGCGGAGGGAGGCTGGAAGTGGTACATGTATCGAAGAGAAGAAAGCGGCGGAGAGAAAGAGACAGGAGAGAAACGCGAGCGATCGACAGAGAGACACACACCTTACACACAGCCAACACTACCTCCCGTGTAGAAATCGATGTGAGTTGGTAGAGGGATCGAAGAGACTTCTGATCATTTCTTTCCTCTTTCCATCTGCCTCGGGAGACGGAGAACACGCCGATGATCCTAACATCCAGATGTGACGTTTTCTCTCGCTTCTGTCTGTTTCTCTCCTTGTCTCCCGCTTCCTGTTACGTTCATTGTGGTGAGCCAGAAGTTTGTGTTCTATAATTTGTGGGAGCAAACTCGGAGAATAACTCCATCGCGAAACATTCATGATCCTTCGGAGTGAGCTTCCCAACGGCAAGATTTCGTCAGCTCCAGGTGTACATACACCTAAGCAATCGACGTGTCCATAGAGGCACACACGTTCATAGAAACACGCTTTTTTCCTCCTTTTCGTACAAATTCTCCCGCATAATCGTTTGTTCTTTTCTATGGACGTCTTGTGTTGATGATTTCTCCCTCCGTTTCGCCCCCCTTCCACATCTCTTTCTTCGTACTAAGGAATCTTCTTCACTTCGATCCGTCTCCGTCCAGAAAGCGGTTCTTCACCCACACAGAGAAACGGAGCTCATCTCGGTTTTTCCACTTCACTTTCCTTTCTTTTGAGAAGGAAGTAAGATTTCGGTTGGTCTCTTTTCTGTTCTTTTCCATTGTCAGCCTAGAAGCGATCTCTTTTTCTCGCTTCTTCGGACATACACCATGGCGGCGGCGGTCGGAGCTACGGGAAAGAAGGACAAGAAGAACGAAGAAGAGATTGCCGCTGAGAAAGCGAAGGGCGGGGGCCAGTTTGAATCACAGAAAGCTTTACTTTCTGAGCTATTTAAGACATCTTTCACAGGAGATCTTACGGAATTTCAGCGTACACTAGTCTCGATTTCTTCTTCTGCCTCTCCTTGTGAGGAAAAGAAGGAAGGAGAAGAAGAAGAACAAGAGAAAGCATCGAGCAAGGGGGGAGGCTCTTCTTCTTCTCTTCGCAGTTCTTCCAACACAACTGAATCTCTGCAGGTGGCTACACCATCTTCTCGTAGTGGTCGGCCTTCATCTACCGCCCCACATAGTTCGTCGACTTTATCTTTTCTCTCAGCATCTCAGATCCATGAGCTGTCTATACACCTAAAGGAATATCGAGATGGAACTCGTAAGACAGCACTTCATTTTGCATGCGCAGGTGCACAAGAGAGAAAAGTTGAGATTCTCCTAGGGATTGATCCTTCGTTAGTTCAAGAAAAAGATATAGAAGGTGAAACGGCTCTCTTCTTTCTTCTACGAGGAGATTATGAAGTGACTTCTCGCACGCGCCTAGCAATTCTTAAGCTTCTCTTGCAACATAAGGCCGACGTCAATGAAAGAACTGTTCATGGATTAACGCCTTTACATATTGCTGCGGGAGAGAAGGGAGGAAAAGACTTCGCCCAACTTCTCATACAAGCAGGAGCACATGTAAGAGACGCTCTCTCTCTACACGATTTCAGAGGCTAATGAACGAGTGGAGATGCATGTGAGGAAATTTATCTCTCTGTACATGCTAAATCTACATGCAGAGATATGTGTAGGGACTATACATAGGACGAGGTGCAAACGCATATGTGAACGAGATGCATATACTTCTCGAAAGAACCTGTATATATATCTGTATCGGTACGGGTGGGAAGCCGTTCTCCAGTGACTTATATGCGCGGCAAAGATGGGGCTTCGTTTCTATACGACACCGAGCAACGTCCTTCATTCAAATAGAGCCGTAAGTATCTACACATATCCATTCTATACACACATATGTACATGCAAACAGGCTGGTATATCTAGGTGGCTGTGTTTCGGGTTCAGGCGGGAACTCCGCTTTCCTCGGACCAAAAAGCTTCTTTGCCTACTTTCTGCTGGTAGCTGGTACCTTCTACACCGTTCTTGTGTACATACACCTCTTCTCATACGGCAGAGGCGTCTATGTGTTACTGCATGCACAGAAGTGGACATGTAGGCGTTGCCGGACAAAGAAAAAAGAGAAGAATGAGACACCCGCAACTACACGTGAGGAGGGGTTCTGTAAGTTCTATTTTCTATACGTCGGCCTTAACTTCTTGTCTCCCACAATGACGGTGATAAGAATGCAGCTTAGACACCAAGGCCCGGCCTTCTTCTCTTTCTTTATCTATGTTCAAGAGGTATCGGCTGTACATACACACAGACACAGTATTCTTGGCCACGTGTCTGCCTCTCCGCGTCAGTTCTATCTAGCCCACCTTGTTGCCGTCACCTCTGAGCCTCTCCATTGCTCGCATACAACGGATTAAGAGGGGTATCAGAGGAGAGATGCCAGTCAAGGCGTCAGGGAGCCACCTCGAAGGCTAGATAGATAGATAGATCAAAGATAGATAGATAGATTAAAGATAGATAGAGACCTTTCTGACGATGATAACTTGTTTGTGAAGTTCGCTTCTCGTTTTGACTCCCTTCACTTCCCTTTCTTTTCTGTTCTTTTTCTTAGGTAGATGCTATCTCCAATCATTTTGGCACTCCTTTACAACGAGCTATCATTGCGGGTTGTAGAGACACCGCAAGATATCTATTGTCCGTTGGAGCGAATCCTGATGGCGGAGAAGCCTTGAGAGCTCAGTCGAAAAAGGAGTCGTCTTCGCCTTTATCTGATACGAAGGGAAAAGGGCGAGAAGAGCAGGAAGCGAAGCAAAAAGAAACTTCTTCATTACCGGAGCTCAAAGAGACAGAAAAACGTGAAGAGAATACTGGGGAAAGTCCCAGGTCAGAGCAGATGGAGAAGGCAGTAGGAAGAGCAAAAGACGAAGGAAGCGAAGGAGAGAGAAAGGTCTCCGAAGATCAAGATCCTGCTGTACAGCTCCCTCCTCCGCCGTTAGTCTATGCAAGCAGTATAGGAGATGAAGACACAGTACTGGACTTGATATACGCGGGAGCAGACGTTGATATAAAAGATACAGATGGATGGACGCCTCTGCAGTGTGCCTCAGAAGTTGGTGCGGATGCTTGTGTGATAGCTCTTCTCGAAGCAGGAGCGAATCCTAAGGTCATTACGCATGTAAGAAACGACTTTTCTATGCAGCTTCTCCCTCTTGCATATAGAACAACAGCGATTGTCTTCTGCCGCACATATACATGTCTGTACATAAGAGAGTTACTAGACGAGTGTATATACAGGGAGGCTGATGGCGACGTGAAAATACAGAGGAGGGGCCCATGAGAAGTACACGTCTATATAGTTACTGGGGTGTCAGCATGTGTGTGGAAGAGAGGGTGAGAGAGAAAGGTCCTGAGAAGATTCTCTTTGAAGTCGTTTTTCTTGTCACCTGATCACGTACACACTTAGGGGTGTACGTATCTGCGGGAGATGTGCATGTGTGACTGAGACAGCAACCTTGGAGTCGGGTGTATACAGGGAAGTCCTGTAGCACACCTGAGAAATCTTAGTGCTATCAACTGCTTTGCCTCACCCTTCCCCACGCATTCTTAGCTAAGAGATTCCTTTCTTGAAAACTGTTAGCTACCACGCCTGCTTCGGAACTTCACGCGGTGACTGCCTTCCTCTCCTTTGTATAGATAGGCATTCTTATACATGGGTGTATTCATACTTGAGCATGTATGTACAGCGCATATCAGTCAATACGTTTGAGAACGACAGAACAGAGCAAGGGGTGCGCTTCCTTGCAGATGCCTCAAAGTAAGGCTGAAAGAGTCTTCAGGCATGAGAGATTTCATGGCATAAGGTATTCTCTGGGAGCGGAATAAAGTGAAGAAACTCCATATCATAGCTATGCTTCCTCGGCTGAGAAGTGCGTCTTCATGTACGAACACCATCAATGACATACATACATACATAGAGAGGAGTAGGTTTATGTATACGTAGTTTGAGGCCTTCTCCAAGTATGTACGGGACAGCGATCAGCCCGCTTGGATCTCGCTAAGAGACGGGCATTCATCAAGTCTTTCTCCTTTCGCTTTTTCTTTTGGATTTCTTACGGTTATTAGGGTGTTACTGCCTTTGATTTGGCAGTTGAGCATGAACGTCTGACGACAGCATCGATTCTCAAGGACCTCACAGGCGGAATCGCAGCTGCTCAGTTACAAGAGGGGATTGAGGGGAAGGCGGCCACAGATGTCTCTCAGAGACAACAGAAAGTAAGGACCCCTCGGGTCTTGACGTAATAGGAGTACGTGCAGGGTGAACGGCAAGAGACGCATGCAGTTTTCTTCTTGGGGGTGTGACGAATTTGACTAACATAAATAGCATTTGAAAGTGAGAGACAGACCAAGAGAAAGGTAGCTCGAGAAGGATGACACACGCAAGTGAAAGGATTCTGTCACTTATAAAGACTGAGGGTGTCCTTGATGTCTATCGGCTTGTATGTATGTATATATATATATATATATGCATATGTATGTGCAACTATACCTACCATTGGATATATATGTGCATTCATATAAACACGAAGGCATGCGTATCGAGATGTGGTAAGGGGTGTGATTTCCTCGTCACGGTTTTGCATGCGTGCCGTGGAGTGACTGAGAGGTAAGTGGCCTTCGCATCTGGATGCCAGTGTGTGCCGACCGCGGGTCTATATGGAGGGGTGTGTATGACCGTCTTTTTCATGTGTTTTCTTATATATGCTTTCACGTCGCCTCGGGTTCTGCTAGAATAGAACTTTTCCAAAACATGCAGACAGGTATACCTCGTAGTGGACGTAATCGAGGACTGCTGCTCATCCTAGCTCTGGGTGGTGTATATCGATTCTATGTCGACTAGCTTCCCTATATCATCATATGAGGCATTATAGTAACTAAGCGATGAGACGTACCAGTAGGTATTGCAGTCACAACGGTTACAGTACATTTAGCGTTCTCTTGACATATCACTGGGGTGCTGTGTGTGTCTTCGGGTTTGAGTTCTCTGATCAAGTACCTCGAAAATACGTACAAGCGAGTGTACGTACTAACCCATATCTATATATATATATGTACGTCAATATGTACGGGTGTGAGCGAGATGTATACCCGTATATGTAGGTATGCCTGTCTGTATACATCCTTCACATCGGTATATGTTGTATAGCGAGATGTGGGTGGTAACCGTAGATGTCACGACGCCGGAGGGGGCCGGCCGGAATATGACTGACGAGCTGTTCTATAGCGTATATATAGACAGAATTTCATTTAGAGGCCCCATCTTCACGAAGCCTCTCAGGGCCTTCTATTCATGAGAGGTCTGCACACACTATGTATATGTATCATATGCATGTACGGAACTGTATCTATACGAAGCCCAGGCGATGGTAGGAATCAGATACAGATACAAGTACTGCTGTGAAAGTCTCTTGAGTGTCTATACGGTGCCTGGATTGCCTCGGGGATGTACAGACGAATCAGGCGACCGCATCGGTGCACGCGCAAGGGAAAGGAAAAAGACGGGAAGGCCAGGCAGACGGAGACTTCACTCAGGAATATGCCTCGGAGCCGAACCGTCAAGATCTTACCTCGGAGGAGGAGGAGCATGTCTCGGAGGCAAACCGCATGAAGGAGGAAGGAAACCAATTCTTTGCTAAGAAAAACTTCCAGAAAGCTCTTGACATGTATACCAAGGTCCGTACTACCGAGTGTGCCTACTCAGGAGCCGCGTAGAGAATAGATTAAAGATAGATAGATAGATAGATTCAGGATAGATAGATAGATTCA